>NC_092858.1:161792105-161822639 GCF_032062135.1 Pyxicephalus adspersus
CTCCCCACAGGTGCAAGAAAGCTGCATGTACATACAAGCTCTAAAATGTTAGTAATATATTTGACATTTTCTCTGTTTGCTGCTTGTCAGTGCACCTGTGTGATCAGCTGATTATCCTGAATAAATGGGTATTTTTAAGCACACCTGTCATTTGCAAATTTAACCATTTAATAGCAAGAAATACTATGGTTATGCATGGATAATATTCAACTAACTAGAAGGGGTGGTAGCTCTTTGCCATTGAGCTTTTTCCAAGGTTTCGAAACTTGATTATGTTTTTTTTTGGCAACAAAATTCTTCATCATGAGCACTTGTTCAAGAAATAATGTGAGGTAAAGATTGACAACTCTGGATAATCAAAACAACCCTGGAGTCATGTAAAAAAATGGGATAATAGTGAACATTTGGTCTTCGTCCAAATTGTGTCTACAACATAAGGTGATATGAAGTATTAAGGTGTTCCAGAATAGGGTATTATAGGGAGTATGCTGATGGAACCTGCCTTATTTAATCCCTAGATATCAAAGACAGTGTTTATTGACCATTTTTACATGAGGAACCACTTAAAATGACTTTCTGGTCATCAGAAAACTCCTGCTATAATTACAATACCCACAGCTCACAGTACATTGGCATGGTTGTCAGTCAGAAGAATGCTTCTTACATTGCTGGCCAATGAGATTGTATCAATATCAATGAAGGAACCCTAGGGTTTCATAGAATCCTGGTTGGGAAACACTGATCTAGGGTCTGGTGTTTGCTTTTGACCCATGGTGTGTTATCATTACAAAACTGGAGCTCTCTAAGGCTCTCAAAATACCGGTTCTGGGTGTATATAGGTATAGTAGAGGATTTAAAAAAACGCCAAAATATTTCAAATCAATTATATCTATGTAAGGAAAACAATCTACAAGTGAGGTAGATATGCATTAGGTGCTTTATCCAGAACTGACTGGCCTGACCCAGAAACTGACCATTTGATGCTTAAAGGAATCTGCAGAAACCTATTAAAAAATTAGACTGTAGGATCCTTGGTCTCAAAATTAATGCATCTGCAATTAAAAAAAATTGCACCAACTTAAATTGCATTTTTGTCAGGATAAAGCTTTTCCTGTCCAAACAGAAAATTAGAACAAGACTACAGTAAGCCACTTAATATATCGCAAAGACCTGGCCTTCTGTTATAATGAGACTGATTTAATAAAGCCCTCCAAGACTGGAGAAGATAAACCATCATGGAAGAACCTGAGTGATCCAGCAGTGAAATTGATTTTCTTATTTCTACTTTGTTATTTTTTGGCTAATGTTTTCAGTCCTGGATCGAATACATTCCAGGACTGCTGGATCACTTATTTTCTCTCATTATAGTCTGCAGTCTTGGAGCGCTTTATTAAATGTATTAAATCATTGTGTACAATATAGCAAATAGTAAATATGTTTTGGTGAAATCCAAAAACCACATTTCAAGGGAAGAATCTTCTACCAACTGTAAAGCATAGTGGTGGAAAGGTTATGATCTGGGGTTATGATGCTCTTTAGAGCAGTTGGGAGTCATCTGTATTGGCATCAACATTTACTTGATGTGAATGTAAAGCCATGTATCCTAAAACTAAACTTGAACTGGAAGTTTTTCTGTACACAAACCATCTGAAGCACACTAGAAAATCCATTTCAATTATCTAATGGATTTAACAAAATTCTTTAATAGTATCTTTAATGAACTAAAAGGAACAAAACAAAGAAAAATAAATTTGGATTTGCATAGACTTAAAGCTTTAAAAACAATCATACAGTGGCTGCTCCTATATTTGTATACCTAGAGGTTGCTTCCAGGTGATTTGATCCTTATGGCGTGGACAATGTTGGAGAGTAACCCTATGCTTCCTTCCAACAATGACAACATTAGGAAATCTGTTTATGATCATAAGAACGTTTGGGGAAAAAACATAAACTTTTTGCTTTGTTTCCTTTTAGCCCATATGTGTGCCTTTCGTTTGGCCACACAACTTATGACAAGTTTACCATCTGTCATCGCTCCCTTTACATCCTGCCCATTGTCATGCAACACTCTGCCAAAACTTGAAACATCTTTATATAAATCAGAGATGATGGACTGTTATGCTAAATATCAGCTGCCAGCAGCAATAATCAAAATAAAAAAAAAAGTCCAACACACACCAAATCACTCAGAATTTAAAGCCAACATACACATTATTAATCTAACATATGCTAATGATACAGCAGCAGACAGCTGCTCATCACATGACTCTAACGGTGAATCACACACTGCGAAAAACAATACAATATTATTATTAACACACCAACAATGTCTGTGGTATAGGAAGTTTGCATGGATATATTCTTTGTTTTAGTGGGTGGCTGTATGCTAAATATTGTCCATTACCTAAATATTTGGGAATTAGTTTTTTCTTTCTGTTTCCAAACAATATTATTTCCATGCAACATGTGGGAAAAACTAAAGCACTGCACAGATTTTGAAGTGAACTGGACTATGGGCATTAAAGTATTACCATATTATGAACAACAGGAAGTAAAAGCACTTTAAAACAAATGCTCATTCACCTTTGTAGCTATATGCGCTGTGGAGAAGTTGATGATCACAGAAGCATAGAAGTCACAGCTCCTATACTCTTTATTTTCTAGGTAGAATTTGGGCTGCTTGCCACCCTTTTAATGTAACAACAGCACTATGATTTGTATAAAACATGTGAAATCTAACTTTTGAGTTTCTGTTGTGTTTTTAGGATGAATTATATCATAGTACCTACACCTACAAAGGTCAGTGATGGCTTAGGCCCATTTCACACTTGTTGTAAACCGCAGTGTTGTACCACATGTTTAACCATTCAACAGTATGAGATCAAATGAGAACCATTTGCATGCAGTTGCATCTGCGTTGAGGTTGTGGTGGGGTTGCTGGTGGTGGGGCATGGCTTGTGAAAGCGGCACCTCTTTAGGAAGAACCACACCACAAATGCAAGAGCAATGCATACCAAACCTGTTGACCTACAGTGCAGTGTGCCATTCTTGGAGGCATAGCAATAGTTTGCAATGTGCCTTGGAATAACTAACTGTGCCAGTTTCCGACTGAAGTCTAAAAGGGACTTTAATTTAAAGGTCTTTACCAGTTTGTTTAAAATATTTAAAATATATGATCTCCAAAGTCTAGGCACAGGTGCACTTTTACTTTATTATTTATATGATTTTAAACCCTTCATTGTTTATGCTCAGTTCTCCAGTCAGCTGCAGTTTTCTAAATGCAATAAGTGGAAACCAAATCCTATCTAAACTCATGCCTAACAGCAAATTAGCACATGGGCTGCTAGTAGGGATTTATGAAGTATAGGTGATCTCCTCTAAGGCCCTCACATCACTATCAAAAGACTGCACATATTGTTCAAGATATGTTGAAAATACATACTAGAAATGATGGTTACAGACTGTGAATGCTCTTGGCTTGAGACTGGAGACATGCTGCAGAAGACATTGATTGGCTAAGGACATGTGGTTAGTAGGGATCACTGCTACTACCCCTTTTTTATTAAATGCTCTGAGCTCTTAGTACAGATTGATAGGGCCTAAGGCCACTGAATGTGGCCCCATGCTGCAAGTTGAGCACCAGGAAGTTAGGAACTTTATGGATGTTTGGTGGGTCAACACATATTTAGGGAAACTGACAACTTTTTAAAGGGATGAAACATGAGATTATGTGCATGTATTGATGGGAAGTATTTAAAAATTCTATTTTATGATTTTGCTCAGACATTCTTTAAAGCGGGACTCCAGCCTTTCCTTGCACAGACTGGTTTTTGTATTGAATCTGCTTACTCTAATTTTACTCTAATAGATTCTCATCCTATATCGGCCCTGAGACGATTATGGGGCGAGAATTGTTGGACATGTGTACGTAGCTTTAGGCCCATTCACTGACACCTTACCCCCGACATCTTAATTCTTGTAAACACACCACTCCTCCAAATAGGATTAAATGACACTAATCAGCTGTTTATTACCAAAAACAAATATTTTATTAACCTAACATAACATCATTTTAACTTAAACCCCACCACCGTAGTCACATGACAAACATTTTCCAACTTTGTCCCAGGCTGCAAGTCCCGATAGCATTCTCCACCACCAAACAAAACCATGTTGGGGGGGGAGATACTTCCTATTAAATTATTCATGTTCCCAGCTGCTTTTACATTGCCTTGGGAATGGTAATCTTCACCAGAAGCCCCCACACACCCAAGTGTTAAATCACCACCTCCTAATTCCTTTATTTGGGTACCATACCTATGATGGGTCTCCACACTGATAAACACCAGGCCCCCATTACCACCTCCAAAGACCTCATGTCGCCACCACCTAGAAACAAAGCCCCCACCAATTACCACCCATGCATAGGGAAGGGCGGGCGGTAAATTCATTCCCATCACTACCACACTAAAACAGATCCTCACTTCCTGTTCCTTCTTCCATTTCACTCCTTGCTTACTCCACCTTTTTAAACCTACCACTGATCCTTACCATCTAACCTGACCCTGATCCTCAAACAAATCCTTGATACTCTTTCACCTCTTCTAGTCATGCCGGCCCTCCAGCTATTCTCCTTTGACACTGAGTTGCCTTTATGTCTCACTTTATCAGCACGCATTGCAGAGAGAAGCACAAGCCAAATGATGATATCACTGGGTCCAACATAAGGAATATAATGCAAACAGATGTTGGTGATGAGAGAAAGAAATAACCAGGAAGACAAAACATAAGCAGATTTAAAAAGGAAAAATAATTAAAAATGAAAAATTGCAAGCAGGCAGGTACTTTATTGCAGGAAAAAGAAATGTAATGTGTCTTCTGCAATTAAATAAACTTACCTGTTTGTTTTCAATTTTTTAGGTACCTTCACCTCTCTTCACTCCGTTACCGTTTCGGACACCTTCACCTGGCCGTCCTCCAGGTTTGGAATCTTCAGCCACCTTGATTGAGCAAGCAGCAATGACGTAACTCCTGCAAACGTTTGCAGGAGTTCATTCATTCCTGAGAGACAGGTATGTTAGGATTGTACACTGAGCTGTGCATGTGCAACTCACTGCTCATTAGAGAAGATTGTGAACAAGTAAGTTTGTTTTACTGCAAAAGAAACACAGCCTGTCCCTTCTGCAACAAAGACCCTGCCTGCTTTTTTATTTTTAGATTCCCCTTTAACTTTACCTCTAAAAATCATATGGCAGGTAGAAAGGTTCACATATACTATATGTACCCTAACGGTGTGTTTAGCTGTTTTTCTAGGTGTCTGCAACTCTCTTTTGGGTCACCAGATTTTCTTAGGTATCCATTTTTAGTATTTTTTTGGATATCCAGAACAGTAAACCTTCTGTGGTCCTCTTCTTGTTGGGACTCTTGGGATTCAGACTCCGGCAGCTCAGACTGTTAACTGAATTCTTCAAGATTCCCCTAAGTGGATTTGTCACGTCATTTACTTTGAAAATACAAAAGATTTGAGCTGCAGCCTTCTGGAGAGAATCCTTCTTTAATTTACCATGCAAGAAATAATGAGCTGCTGACGTTTGTCTCCTAATTGTTTTCTTACACTCTGTAAACAGAATCCTCATCTCTTCTTGGGGGAAATTCAAAACTCCAAGCTGCTGTCTCAGCAGAAAAAACCTTCGTCTGGGCCAAGTACTGCTTTATACAAACATTATGGATTTTTTTTCATTGCCAGAGGTCTAATCACTGTGCAATATGGTCCTGTTTATTTAAACATTTAAGCACTGTCCAAGTGGAGCGATAAAGCAATCAGCATCAGGAAGTTTCCCAAGGATGTTAAATATCAAGCATGCAACAGACCTGCAACTTGGGGGTCTGAGCGTAATATTAAAGTTATGGCAGGATGACTTTACGGTTTAAATATCCAAGAACTAAATGCATATACAGGTGACAGCTTTTAGAATTCTGAATGCATGCTAGGTTGAAAGGATGGTTTCAGTATTCTGATGGCATGGGATGCAAAGATGCCAGGGTTCAGGGTTGGGAATGCTTATAAGAATAAATAAACACCAATGTGTAGCATTCTGAATTCAAAAATGCCATCTTTAGGAATTGGTAATGTACATAGATTTATAAGCATGTCAGTGTTTAGGATTCTGAATACATTCAGGGAAACAAGTATGTCAGCTTTTTAGTTTCTGAATGAATGTGGGGATGTGGAAATGCCATCTTTAAAATTCTTGATCTACATAGGAATTCAAGGATGTCACCCTTCACGATTGGTAATGCAAAAAGTTTACAAAGTTGCCAGCTTCCTGGTTCCTGAATGCACATGGGTACACAAGAATGCCATATTTTAGGATCCTGAATATACATAGGAATTCAAAGATGTCAGATTTCAGGACTGGTAATACACATTGGAAATACAGATTATTCACTAATTGTGATTTTACGGTCATTATGTTGCTTTGTTTAAAAGATGTACATTGGCAATCCATGCAAAGAAAGGAAAACTAATTTGTTTATGCAGCTAAACTATTTGCATTGGAAAGATAACATTGCAGAAAAATCTTCTGCATCTACACCTTTTGGTGTGTCCAATGCCTGGACCTTCGCCATGCACTGTTTTCTTCTTCTGGCCCAGTGTACTGCTGTGATATAAAGGCCACTGTTTACTTTTTTAAAAAGCATTGTTTTGCAGAAAAAAAAATCTATGCAATACATTTTTCGAAACAAACTTTACAAAAAAATACACAGAATTTTAAAGTTCAACAGTTTGGGGAACATGATGTAAAGAACAGCATACAAAGTACACTAGTATGACACAATTGGTGTATAGCAACGTATGCATATTGGAATGTTTTTGAGTATGCAATTTACAGCCTACAGAATACAACAGTCTAGGCTATGTAATGTTAAGCACAACTTACAAAATGCAGTGATCTGTTTTATTGTATGTATTATTCAAAACAACAACATTCATCGGTCTGTTGTATATAATGTGAATATAACATATTATGCCATATACAATTATTTTGTATAGAGCCCAGCATTCCAGAGAAGGTAATGTAGAGCACAATCTATAGAGTGTAGCAGCATTTTGAGCAGAGAGGAAGGCAGTAAAGAAATGTTCAGACTAGCGATAAGTTTGTGGCGTAGTTATTGCCTCCACATTCCAGTAAACTGCTGCCAAAGGGGATACACTTTATGTACCTTCTACCATAGTCAGATCCCTAGAGAATAATGGGGGTACCGCTCACTGACACCTCTTTAAGGACCTGCGTTGTGTTATGAGTGACTGAAAGGCTGACAAGATGCCCCATGGGGATGGTTGATCCCGCTGTAGGTCTCCACCTGCCTCAAGGACAATGCCATGTGCAGTATGTTGTGCAGAGAGCAGTTGTTCGGATAGAGTAACCTAAAGCACAACATGAAAAGCTGGCTTTGGCTGGAATAGGCAATGAACAGTAGGTTGCAGTCCAGTGGAGTATATAATATATACAAAAAGTGCGCTCAATGGCAAGGTTTTCACTTTAATATAACTACAATGTTTGATGATAACAAGTGCTTTAGAAGTACTGGATGATTTGGTAAAATACCATATGAAGAATTTCCACTGATAACATGCCATAATCCCCTTTGTGAATTAGCCAATGTGAGATTTCTTCAGAGATACCATAATACCTCCTAGTAAAGTTCACAACACATGGGGTAAAGTTTTGTGAATTGACCTCAGGACTGCAAAGCTTTTGATATTGTAGAACTGATTGTGACAAGTGTGCTCTTCAAATTGAAATGCATTCAGTATGTAACCGATTTCTTTGAACTTGCTCTTAAGGGCCATTTGTTGTGTAAACACAATTAAAATTAAAACTTCCTCTTGAGTAGTGGATGGCTGATTATGTAACTGCTACATTTAATTCAACATCAATTTAACTTCAAAGGGACGCCATATACGCCTGTTAATCAGGGCTGAACTATGCTCTGGTGTTGCTTCAAGCACAATGCATACACACTGCCTAAAGGAGGTGATTTTGTAAAGTTTTAACCCAAACCACCAAATCAACATCTGGCAAAACTAAACTCTAAAGCATAAAAGTTATAAAGCCTTGCTATCTTCATTTTTTTATTTTTTGTGTGCTCTGTATATGGCACAAATGTATATCGTACAATATGTATGGCAGTATGTACATTGGACTCATCCCTGACATCAGATCGCACAGCAGGCCAAACTGTTTGAGCATTTTGCCATTGCATTTGTGGTGGCAGTGAGATTCTTTCTCCAGATGAGAAAAAGCAACTGTACAGCCAGAAGCAACATGCAGCTTCCAGGAATTGTGCCGCAAACCCACTGCAACAACATGACCAGGTTATCTTAAAAGCCGCCATCCCCTTTTAGCTTACTCCATAAACCACAGCTGCCCAGCGACTCCCTCCACCTTTTTCCAAAAAGCGCACTTATTTTTATTTACTATAAATATATATATATATTATATATTTCTGCATATTAGTCCAACATTGCTATTGAAAATTATTGAGATGACGGTATATAAGGGATTATAAATTAAATATTTGAATTTATTGATTTGGTTTAGAGACACATTTTGGTATTGCTTGGAAGAAAAGGAAAAAAAGAAAGAAAAGTCAAAATGTATTAAAGCTCTATAACAATTTACACATCCTAAAGGTTTAGTTTCTGTTAATGCAATGGGTAGCAATGCACAAGTCAGGCATTGGTGTGCTAGGTTGCCACTCATTGTTAATGACCCCCCAGATGGGCAATACCAACACACTGGAATTCAGTGTGTAGCAACGCACTGCCACGGATCACTGCTGCATTTTTAAAACCTCAGCATGTACTATATTTCTGTATTATTTAGTACACCAGGTTGCTCATTCAAATGGATGGCCTGCAAAACCCAATGCACGACAACGTGCACGCCAGTGTGATTGCATTTTGTAAGATGCGGCACATGGCCTCAGCAGGAATTGACTCCCAAATGTGAAGGCAAAAAATTTGGATTCAGTGGAGAAGGTAATTATTAAATCATAGGATGTGTATGTATTGAAAGTATTGCACTATAATTATAATATATATTTTTTTCTCTTTATGACCTTTTTTTCTTTCTTTTTTTTTGTGCTGCTATTAGGTTAATGATTATAATACTACACTGTTTATAAACTGCAGGAATGTAGCCAGTAAGTAAAATGCAGTGTTGCAAGGTTTGTTTAGGATTCAGCATGAGTAGAGTACACAGAGGACATTTACCTTGGCTGACAACTTTCACACATATTGTAAAACAGTGTAGCATATCTCAAAAGTTCAATATAGTAAGAAAAGGTGAACCTCTCTGTAAGATCTACCGGTATATATGGGTTTGTAGTCTTATGATCTGTTAAAGGGCACGTACAGGTTCTCAGTTAAACCCTGGAACAAATATACAGTCTCCTATGCTTGTCCCACTCTTGTGCCTTGGTGGTGCAAGGTGAGGACTGGCAATCTTTAGCTTGGGGGTAAAATACATTGTAGTGACTATTTCATGGCAAAGAAAGATTTATATTGAAAATGTACTATATAAAATGTACCATATAGTGATATTGATTAGGTTTCACTTAAGATTATAGTTCATTACAACATAATTCCAGGATAATTTTTTATTCTTAATAAACCGAAGACTGGTATAAATTTTTTAGGGTTACATCTGCCAGTTATACACAACCAAAAAGAACCCATTTAAATGATTTCGAAGGCACTAATTATAAAGCATACCAAACATTTTTCAAATTAAACATTTATTTTTTTTTATATATATTTAAAAATTTTGAGATATGTTGATTGTAGCCGAAACATAATTTATACATTCAACCTTACACAGTATTCAACACGTTTTGCAACATAAGCTTCCTCAGGACTGATGAGACTGGTATCATGTCTGCCAGATAATAAAATAAAAAATAGCTATGACCACTAGTGCAATCTTCCAAGACAGCAAATCCAAGGAGGACCAGACCAGGTGGTGCCGATATCCACCATCAACCCAATATCTCTTATATATAAACTTATTATATAATATTGATATTGAGTTGAGTTGGAGTCGGTGCTGGAAAATTTCCCATTTCTTGGAGCACAGGATTGAACATGGACTTGGTAGATATAAAACACCCTCCACATGTCAGAGACTGGAGGTCCAGCTCTGAGTGAAGTTTGAAGGGTCAAGTGTCATAACTAAGAGCCACCATCCCAACATATCCTATTATTCTGGCCCGAGGGGCAAATGCTCCCAAGCACGGTCCTCTCTTGGATGTTGCAGTGTTAAATAAAGAAGCTTGGTGGTTTATAGGCTTTCAAGTTTACAACATCCATGAAATATTACAAAGTACCACTGTGACAGTCAACAGCTGGAACAGAACAGGGCCAAGTATGTTTGAAGTGTTTTGTGTTATAGAGGTCTGTTAGTAGTGAAAGTGTGATTGATAAGACCCAACACTTTAATAAATATACCCCCTTTGTGTTGTGTTAAAAAAAATAGAGCCATGCCAGACCTACAGAGCTCATGTTCTTCTTTTGGTACTTCCTTCAAGGCCAAAGAGCCATAGAATATGCTTTAAACCTGTACAACCTATTATTTTCAGTGTAGACCCTTAAGTAAATAAAGCACGGGTATATTTCAGTTCCACTGGGATTTTTGTATGATAGTGTGGACCCATTTCAAGCAACCTGGACACCAACTGATGCAATGTCTAACCTCAAAAGAGCCTAACCTCCTTGAAATTGGCATAGTAATTTACAAAGACAAACTGGCAGGCTTTAATTATGAAACAGATCATAGTGTCAGCCCATTCTTAGGTTAAACATTATTATATTGGCAGATATGTTTCACCCTGTCAAATTAATTTTCAACACAGCTTTGTCAAAGTTGTCTTCAGAAGCTTGGGCTACTCATAAACAGAATCGAATCCACTGCTGCCCAAATCATTGGTGACGAAAGACTACCTATTGTGAATGGAGAACTATGACCAAAGTCCAGTACATTCATTCTGTATGAATTGTATTACATGGTTCATTCATTGGGCATGATTTATTAAAACTCTCCAAGGCTGGCGAGGATACGCTATCATCAGTGAAGCTGGGTGATACAGCAAACTTGGAACAGATTTCCTAAAGTCATTTACTATTTGTTAGCAAATGTTTTCAATCCTGGACCAGATCCATTCCAGGTTTGCTGGATCACCCAGCTTCATTGATGATAGTGTATCCTCCCCAGCCTTAGAGAGCTATAATAAATCAGGCCTATTGTGTCCGACTTGAGGTTCCAATGAAGCAGATAAGTTTCAATCTATGTACATCTGCTCCAGCTTATGCTTGACAGTTGTAGATATTGGGACATTCCCTGAGTGTTATAGCAGCAGGTTCACTAAGTCCAGTCCATATTCTCCCTCTGATAAACAAAGGCTGGGGCTTTGCCTTGGAATGTTCTATAAATATCACTTTATTTATAGTCAAGTGCATAACAAAGATTAACAAAATAACAATGATTCCCTGCTGGAATGGCGAGTCTGTGCTAGAATTCTTCATGGCAATTAGAAAAGGATAAGGCTCACTAAGGTTGGAAATGTTTCCATTATGTAACTTTTTTTTTTCAAAAATTAAATGGAAATTTTAGCACATATCCGCACTATCAGTTACTATTGAATCATGAGTCATGAGCGTGAATGCATTATTTGATGCCACCTTGCTCTTTCACATTTTCATGAGAATATTTCACATACATGTTTGTTGAGTCCACCTGTGTGGCCAGCATTATGTCACGTTGTGTTTCCAGCAACCCTCACAACCAACAAAAAGGATACAAGTTATGAGACATCAGTCAGTTACAGAACAGGTGACCTTCCAATTGGAATAATCTGAGCCTTTAATTGGTACCAAGGCTGTCCATAAACATAAGTATAGTTCTGTATATTGTGGTCTATAAACCTGGCAGTGTATGGTGAAGGATATTGGTTCTTTTGTAAAATTATTCTTATAAAAAATGCTTTGTATAACAAAAAAATCAAATCTT
This sequence comes from Pyxicephalus adspersus, assembly GCF_032062135.1. Lineage (NCBI taxonomy): Eukaryota > Metazoa > Chordata > Amphibia > Anura > Pyxicephalidae > Pyxicephalus > Pyxicephalus adspersus. Next base: position 161,804,177 of record NC_092858.1, read on the forward strand.
AATTACTATGTTATTTCCATGGATTGTATAACACTGTACTGTGATTAATGCAATCCATTCTATATTCTTTAGTAGTATTCATGCTATTCTAAGCTGCTTATAACACTTTACATTACTAGAAAAATGTGTTTGTATCTCAACCTTTCAATATTTGGCCAGGATTTATATAAATAGTAGTTTAGGCTGACCCGATAAGGCAAAATCTTACCTAGAATGGATGACCTAATGCCCCAATAGAGAGTAGATTGGCAATAATAAAGGTTTTTCTGCATTTGTTTTTTTTTTTCATTGATATACATGGGAACCCACATTTTCGCATTGAGAAGGAGAATAAGTAATAACTATTCATGCGCTGTGTCAGTTCATCAAACAAGTTGCACTGGCAGCAGTAGAAGGACCTGACATCATATATAAAGGAGGATGATAAAAGAGATAAAAGAGGTCTCCCCACTAATTTTTCTTGGGAGCCATCTGCTTCATTATGGTTTAGCTCCATAAAGATCTTTAAAAGTATTTTGATCTATAAAGGTGGTCATGTACAGAACAAGAAAGGATAATTTCAGTAACAAACTACTAATTAAGATTAATTAAGATTGGAAACAAATTTTGAATTTAAATAACATGTTAAAACTGATGTGATTCAAAGACTCAGTTTAGATCTGCTTTATATTTTGCATGTTGAGACATTGCTCTCCTTAAGCCTAAGCTTTCATGAACCGGACGCCTGGTGGAGACCTAAAGTCCGCACAACTCTTCTATATTTTTGGGAACAGAAATGATATGCACTTCTCATGTCCATCTGGATTTTCATAGCTTTCACTTGCAGGGCTTTGAAGGCCGGCAAGCCAGACAGTTGACAAGAGAGGACCGTTTTCTCTTGGCCTATTCATAAACAAGTGACATGACAAATTGAGAGCTTCATGGGGACGTGAAACTCACCACATCTCTTCTTCTTTGATATGGAAATGCCTGTGATGGAATAATTGACCAGGGGAGGTTTTAAACAGTTTTTGGTAATTCGAAGGACAGAACATCATCATGTGTGGCCATTCTGCCCAAGCAGTTACTCTCTCCAATGTCAGAGTGGCCTATACAAAATCACTAAGCGTGACTCTGCGATTAGTAACGGCCTCAGTACATGGCTGATTTTGCTTTTAGCCTGGTCGGAATTCTTAGAACTGACAGCGATTATACAAAAGGAGTGTTGTTGTACATGGCCAGAAGATAGCTAAACGCAGATACGTAGAAAACACACTTCATCCAAAGTGTAACATATAAATTGTTAATCAGCCTTCGTAAATATTAGGTTATAATGTTTATACAGCTTATGTGTATGAAGCACGGCTTCACATGAACTGTTTACTTTATGAAACAGAGCTCTGTTAACTATCAGGGGGTTGAAGGTAGTGACAGGCTGTGTGTGCAGAACAACCTACAAAAAAAAAAACCTGAGCAAGTGTTGAACTGGTAAAAGAAATACATTTAAGTGGACCTCCACCCACACTTAGTGCAGTTTTGAATAGATCAGGCAATCATTCAGTCTCCTGTTGCGTTTTTACTGTTGTTCATGAACCCAACAGGAAGAACTTGTTGAACCTCCGGTCCTACCGCAATAGCCAGGACTCTGCTGTGAGATGAACTTCCTTTTGACCCATCTCTAGGATGTATTTTTTTTATTGAACTAAGCGCTAGTAACACCTTGGCCACTGGCCTGTCCATAGGAATATACAGAGAATGGACCTCAGAGAGGGCAGCTAGAAAGTTCAGTTCACAGCAGATACCTGGCTCTCATAAACGTACTGGGGTTAAGGGTGACCTTTTTTCCATGGTCATCAAATCCAGATCAGATCCTAATTTTCTCCACCCTTTTTAAATGTACAACAAGGGTAAACATTCACAAACTTCACAGGGTCATTTAAAGTGTGTGTTCAGCCAAACAAAGTGCCAAATTCTGCTTTGTTGTAATGGCATACCTCCAAAGAATACATGGGGGTTAATAGGCAAAGCTCTGTTTCTGATCAGCAAAAAGAGCCTTTTCATGTAGCTTTGAGGGCAACATGCGTGCACCTTGAGTGGCCAAAAAAGGAGGGACATAGCATGTACACCCCTCATTTCCTGTATCATACCAAAACCACATGGTTTACCTTAGCATTGGAGGCAACATTAATGACAGAGACTCTTCTCCGCTTCTTGTACACCAAAAAAAGAGAAGGCAGTTTGTTGAGGCTGAGGGACAAATGGAGGAACCTGGGAGTCATCTTTAATAAAGAGGGAATTGATATCAACCCACTCTTAGGGGATTAGTTATCCCCTGAAAGATCTAATATGGTTGGTAGCCAGGAGCTGCTGAGATTGAGTTTATAGTAGTAGATACGGTATGTCAATTTGTGTATAAGAACATAAATGAGCAGTTATTCAACAACTACATGGATCTAAAGCAGACTTTTATAACTGCACATTTCAAAGCTGTTAGGTCTTTGAGTGGTCCACCCATTACTCAATTAAACAGAAGAGCCTTTGTCTTCTAATCAGTCTGTATAATTTTTTAAGTACAGCTTATTGTTATTGTAAATATGCAAACAGTGAATCATGTGGTTGCAACTCCATACTTTGGGTTACATTCAAAATAAGTTGATGTGTGATCTAAGAAAATCCCAACGTGGAATGACTGTTGGTGCCAGATGTGGTGATACAGCATTTCAGAAACTGCTGAGTCCCTGTTATTTTCTTAAACTATAGTCTAAAGTTTACAAAAGAAACTGAAAAAAAAACATGAACAAAACAAAACAAAACAAAAAGTTATGTTAGTGAAGAACACAAAGTGGAATCAACAAATCCAACATTCAACATTTTTCCCATGCCATTATTACGCCTAGGAATAGAATTATCCATTAGAAAAGGAGTTGAAGTGGTTAAAGTGACTAACTTTGACTTTCCTTTATGAGCCTGCACCATAGGAAGTGCTTCCTCCTGGGCTCCTCTGGGCATGAGATCATCAAAACACGATTGAAAAAGTATTTCCCGATTTGCAAATATTTCAGTTTCCACTGTATTAGGCTGATGGTAGGGTTAAAATTTAGTATATTGAATATATAGGTTCTGTTTTGTGTCAATGGCTCTGACTGGTATCTTGGAAAATGGAGTAATGGAGTGGGAAATATATTTTGGCACACATTCAGTCATTTATTAGGAAAGTATTATTAAAATGCATTGTTGTACTTCAATATTATAGCTAGGTATGCATACCCTTTATGGGTACATTCTAAACTTAAATTCTTCAACATCTGCTGATCTTGGAAATATGTGGTGAGGGTAATTTATTGTTGCCACTTCTTTCAAGCAAAACTCTAGCACAAATTGTGGTCCCTATGTGTGCCCTTATGGCATTAGCAAATATGTAGCACAAAACAAGCAATTTTCCCCTATGGCACTAACTTCAAGCTGTAAAGCAAAGCATGCAAGATGTTTGTGTTTGATCCCACCCTTATGAGTGTATAGCTACCTTTCCTTTCTTACTCAACTGCTTTTTTCACCCAATGGGTGGCTTTAATAGAGAATGTGCTTCTCTCTATGCAACAATATGTGTGTCACATTCCCAATGTAATCAAGGTTGGACAAATATTGGACAATATATTAAACTATCAATTTTTTCTACTGAACTCATTAAAAACTCAAGTCATATAGGAAAATCTGGGTTAAACCTAATGCTTACTGCCAAGTTTGCTTCTCCCTGTATGTGCTGTAAATAGATTTCAGGAGAGCAAGCAAGAAAAGTGAGTATATATATATATATATATATATATATATATATATATATATATACATACAATTCCTTCTGAGATACAGGGCAATGAGTAACCATGTTTGGGCCAATTCTGTATGACCTCAGTATTTCAAGCTTCCTGTCTCCAATATTAGATAACATCACCCCACTAATGATCCCTGCTCTGAATTCTTTATCTTCTTTGCTTCCTAATTACCTCCCTTATCTCACCCAACATTATACTGAGCAGGCACTGCAAGGCTAATTTAAGCTTTCAGCCAGTAAGCATCAACTCAGCCTAAAGGCAAGTTGCATAATTTCTCTGAACCTTAGCTGATGTAATGTTTTTTGATGAAATAGAAAAGTCGGCTAAATGACCATGTCCGTAGGAAATTGTTCTTTGGAAACTTGGGTGTTCTTTTCTTAATCCTGTGCATTGCAGTGCATTGAATTATGCTGAGGTCATTGGCATCCTGATCACTTTGAATTGGCTATCTAATGCAGCTTACCACAATGCACCTCAATGCAAAGAAACATGTGCATGGTTGTGCAGGGTGTCATGGAATTACCAGTCTGTTACATGAGCCAGGCCCAGTGATGTTACCACCCTATATAAAAGTACAGCGTGATGATTTTCCTGGGCCAGTTGCATCTGAGCAGAAAATTGGTGACAGCCCCTCTTTAAAAGCAGACAGAGTTTTTTTTTTTTCCAAGTAATTTCCACTTCTTACTACCCACACAGAGCACACACACACACACAAAATATTTGGCCCCCTTACAGGACTCTTTCCATAATGGATTGCATTTTTTTTCTCTGGCAAAATATCAATTTTGACTTAATGAACTTGCCACGTTATATAGCTTTCTTGCTGTGCTGAACATACAGAGTGAAAGGATGACGGCGCCGTATCCTAAAAGATAAAATAAAAAGTATATTTCTATCATAAATGGTGAACCTGGTTTGTGGTCACTGATTAGTTTAACTCATACCAACAGCAAATGATGTATTGAATTTATATGATACTCGTGTCAGTTTAGAGTGCATGCAAACCTAAAAAGCTATATTTAATTATATAAAGCAACAGGAGCACTATTTATAGATTGTTCAAAATAATTCTTTATTGATATTTCTTTGCTATAAATTATCTGGTGATCCTTCCAACAAGTAAATTATGCAATGGTTTTTGTTTGTAGATTGACAACGCAAAGGACTATAATATACAGCTGTGAGAGGAGGGGGCAGGAATGGGACCCAATCAGGTTTAATGTATGAGTGAGCCGAGGGATGACTTATTAAGTCTGCTATTGCTCTTTAAAATGCCAAGACAGCCGGGTGGGAATGAAGTTAGGACACCAATGTATTCATTATGGGTCAATGCAATAGGTCCATGGGTCCATGTAATGTACCTGTTCTATTTGGGCACTCCAACTCACTGTACAGGGGAGGGCAACAAACTACAGGGCACCGCAATTCAAATACCAAGTGGGTCATGTACATTTTTTTCTATTTGGGTGTGTTTTGAGTGTCATTTATAATTAACTTCATGCCTTATGTAATGTAAGCTCTTGCACAATATAATTTGTATTGGGAGGAAGCCTTGGGGATCGAGGAATAAAAAATGTATAACTGCTAATGCCTATCCTTTTTTAATATATTAAATTTTTTAATATAGGGGACCCCTAAATTAACTTCAGGTCTCAGGGAACCCCTGCCAATATTTTTAATATGTCCAGCTTATAGTATATTAGCCTATTGCTCAATGGGAAGAATTACTTTTATATTGTCAGCCATTGGAAAGAATGCCAAATGGTCCATTGGTGTCAATGGTAACTGACCTGGAAGGCTCATTGCATAAGGAACAACCTTTGAAAGAACCCTGGTTGAGAAACACTGCCCTAAACTATATAAGAAATTACCCTTTGCAGTGTTGGGGAAGGGATTTACTGCAATGTTACTTTTAACAGGAATCTAGAGTTGAGCTTTATTAATTCTAATTCACTGACCTGTAATAAGATGAGGATCATAAAATGATTGAAAATGCAAATTCTCTATCTGCTTACCCACTGATCCAATGTATTGAAGTTGGACGGTGTGACACCTAGAAAGGAAACCCTTGAAAAAAGGCAATTCAGGAGAAATACAATCACCTTATATACACACATGAATTGTTCATAGTAAATTCACTGGAAACGAACTTCCTTGAAGATCTCTGAAAGGGAATTCTCTGTGAACTAATGAATAGAGCCGAACCATTACATATAGAAGGGGTTCTTCACTGTGTGAGCCATAAAAATGTGCCATGGTCTTCCACAGGAACAAGTTTAAGCTGACTCCAAGAATTGTTTCATAAATGCATTAAGAGCTAAATATATAAAATTGAAATAACATTGCAGAATCTGATTTTGTTTGGGAATTAAGAAGGATTATTTTCTGTTAGATCAGGTTTGATAAGATTGAATTGCCTTCTTGGAAATGAAGGATTAGGATTAAGGCTGAAGATATATTGTCTTTTCTTCCTCCTATATAAACCAAGGATGCTGTTTTTTATCAACCTATGTAATGGCAGCCATAAATGGTTCCTGTTAGTTGAAGCATGTTAAATTGTTTTTTTGCAGCGAGAAAAAAAATGCCTCTACCCCTTAGCCAGTGAACAAAGGCCCAGCTCTATAGCTAGCATGGGAATTGTAGAGCAAGGTCTGCTGGGGTTGTAAAAATCAGTCAGTTTATGGCTCCAAAATGAAGTTCTGAAGTTCAGTTTCAGTTCTGGGTCATTCTGCATTCGCTCTGCATTGCCAACACTGATTTTTAGCATATACTTAATCAACTATCATTGCAGACTGATGCTATGGTTCCAGGACATATGATTTTGCTGACCCTGCCGCTTACAGCTTTGGGGATTTTACTTCTCTGTCCTATTGTCCATCTTCCTGGATGAATAAAGGAAACCTAACTTTATATTTCATATATCAAGTTGCAATAATATTATGTTCATAGTCATTTGCTTCATATAAAAAATACTTCTTATAATATGTACCTTCTAAATTGTGTGTTTCTTTCTTAATGACAAGCAGAATATAAACAGAGCTGCCGGGATATCATACTGATCTTGTTCCATTATTACGTCGGTACATTTATAAGGAAGCAGAAATAAGGAAGCAGAAACAGATCACCACATTTTCATTCTCCATTTTTTAAAATATGATCAACACTTTCAAAATGGCAAGATTATAAGAGGAGAATCAGATCAGGGCTTTCATATATAAGCACTAAATTGTCAATCGGAAACTGCTTATACTTGAATAATTCATCACTGTATCTAGAAGTGGTGAATGCCACTCACTTTATGTGCTTTCACTTTACTGTCACTAAAACAGTAGTGATTTCTGCAAAAGTGGTGATCAAGATGTCTGAAAACAAAACCTTTTAAAGTTCTGATCAGGTCTGATTGCATATTTATGCTAATGCATATCCTTCAAATTTTTTAACATACGGGAACCCTTAAAAAAAACTTTCAAGCCTTAGGGAACCCTTACTATTTTTGGTATATCCCCAGCTCAAAGTACATCAGCATGGTGGTCAGTGGGAAGAATTCCCCTTACATTTCTGGCCATTGGGAAGAATGTCACCCTTACAGATAGCCATAAACATCATTGGTGTCATCTAAACTGGCCTGGGAGGCACAAACTGCTCATTGCTTTAGAAACCCCCAGTAACCTCTGGAGGAACCATGGTTGAAAAAATACTGCTATATAGTGTCCCCCTTTATTTTTTTTCCAGGAGCAACTTGTAAAAAAGACAAAAGGAGGGGAAAGGCAACTGGACCAGCACAGAGAGTAATTAGACACTCACTAAGAGGAGACAGATACAGCGTTTAAGGGTGGGCTGTGTAAGGAAATTGACTTCCTGTAGTGGTCAAACGAGTTAAAGGCACATTGCCAGTGAAAAATAAATAAACTATAAAAGAAAAATGCAGCAAATAGGCATTTCAAATACTTCACTATTTTGTGCATTTATCACTAAGTTTAGCAAGTTGGTGACACAGTCTCCAAAACTATTGAACAATTGAACACACATATTCACTAGGCATGATAAAGATAGACAGATGAATAGTAAACTTTGAAAATTTGAATAAGTTTGTGTGACATGGAAGAGGAAGGGGGTCCTATTATTGACTCCATAAGTGGTGGGCATAGCTAACAGTAAGCCCTTATGCAAACCTAACATGGGCCCCTTCTCCCCTGCCTCCCATCCCTCTCCCAGTACAAATCACTCCAGGGAATAACCACCACAACTCTTACACAGTCTCAAGCGCACACTGGCTCCCATACTACACGTCATCCCTCCTTCTGCCCTCAGTCTGGTCCTCCATCACTGCAACTTATGTTTAAAATAAAGAAGAAGGAGAAGGTAGACAGCTGTCAAACTCCCTGACAGCACATCTCCTTCCACAGACCTCCAAGTTTACTCCTCCGACTCCACAAGCTCAGTGAGCTTGGCTGAGACACAACATTGGAAGAAATGAGAGTGGCAGGGCTAGTGTAGGGGTCCCTGTTGGTTGAGGAGGGTCTGGCCCTTTGCCCTGGACCCCATACACATCTAGTGTAAAAGTCACAGGGAGCCTTTGTGTTACTGCACAATGTCCACACCTGGTTCCAAGCCATGTTCATTCATAAATTGGCTTCTCTCTAAAATTGTCCCTAGCGTGAATATGGTATTAGGCTGCCAATGGCTCTGGGTACTGTGTAAAGCACTGCAGGGTATGCCAACCCACTATAAATAAGCCCTAAATGTTGTTTGTTGCTCCTTGCATATTTCTGCTTTAATTCTCTGCATTGTACTGAGAAAACAGCCAGTGTATTCCTAGGGCTTTGTAGTACTCCACCTCTCTGGTCTGCCCACCTGCAGGGCCACCAAAGGATAAGGGGGAAAAGGGGTACTTCTGTACCGGGCCTCAATCAAAGCTCTATTTTCGGACCTTTTGACATAGAAGAGGGGCCCCCAATTCTGTCTAGTATAGTAGGTTTCTAGGAGAACCAGGTACTTTTTTTGAGTATGGAAAAGGTGAATATTAGATATGTGTGCTGTCAATGTAACTACCTATTTAAGGGCATTAATCGAGAGTGATTGATGCACCCTCTGAACATCTTCCATATATATACATTTAGAGTTGACTGACCCTTTAATTGGTTCTTACTCATAATCATGATTGTTCAAAGGCAGTCTCATTGTTTCATTTATAGAATATACATTTTTTCTACTTTTACTAGTGTGTTATATTCATGAATTGCTGGCCATACCACAATTTTCATACCACTTTAAACCACCATTGTTAGTATTATCTCTCCCCATCCTTTACAGGGCTATGCAACTAAACACAGTTTTTTTTTTTTTTACCAGTGAAAGGTTAAAGTTTGCTTTATTTGTTTTGGAAATGGAAAGCCATTCAAAAATGATTGACATTGGCCTAAAATTGCCATGTGGATGTCCAGAATCATTACCACCCAGTGTTTGCATTGCACAATACACCAGTTGTTTCTCAAACCTCAAACCTTTTTGGCCGTGCACTTTATTATTCTCTCCATTACCAAAGCAAAGAAAGACTACATGAGTACACAAACCGCAATCACCATGCTATGCAAACTAATAAAGAATTCCAGTCATGGGCTGACATATTTACACTAATTTTATCATGTGAAATGAAGACAGCAAACAAGATAGTTGAGGAATGTCAATGTGTTCTTTTAATAATTCTAGTAACATACAATACAGCATAAATACTCTTTTCTTTGTTATAGAAAGCGATAACTTAATATATAATCGGACTTGATGTACAAAAATAAATAGGTATATGATATGACATTGAAACAATCCCTTCATAGAAGAGGCAGACGCAAATACTTATGAAGTATATTCGATGTATATACACGTAAAAGTCATATTCTCCAACCTGACCTAAGCAAGTGACACATAGGGGTTGGCCAACAGCTGTGGATGGACCTGCTATCCCCAGGACTGTCAAACAAATATACTTCCATATTGCATCACTTGAAATATGGAACCTATAGAAATTTCTGTTTACAACTCTATACATATAGAAGAATAATCCTATACTCTATACTGGCCTAAATTTAGACTCCCCCCACCCAAACTTTACTAATGGTATTGGCTTTCCTAAAACTATTTACAACCAGATGGACTATTATAGAACTTAAATTAATATTTCGGTACAGGAAGAACCCTGTTTTTTTTAGTTGGTTCTGTTGGTTTGACCACTAATTTCTTGAGATCCCTGTTTGGAACTGAGGCCATCATGCAACCAAATATGGGATTCTCATGTTTTCAGCTTTTGCAGATTTTACCAACAACCTTAAAAAAAAAATGCTTCTGGGCATCTGTTTGCCAATATTCAACTTTTTAGGGATAATGTTATTATATTTCCAATATTTTTGTATTAGCAGGCTGCAATATAGCAAAAAATTTATTGGTCCAACTAATCTGCACATCCCATATGAATAAGAATATGGCTTTATTTTTTTATAAAAATAGATATATATATATATATAATGTGACACCGTAGCAGCCATTGTTATTTTAATAGAGATCCTTTTCAGCTCCTGATTTTACCCTTCCTAACTAAGGTAGGTTAACCCCATTAAGGACAATATTCAAGAACAGATCTGAACACCCCTATATAAAAAGGCCGGCAATGGCTGGCATACAGTCTATATTTTATCAGCTACAGGAGCAGATGAATCAATGAAAAATCCAGGAGCCAGTTAGTGTAATCTTGGAGGCAGACAACTTACACTTTAAAAGTCAAGTTTTCATTTTTAAGTGCAGTGGCTATTCGGTTCCAGGAACTTGTCTGGACCTGTGTTTACAACCAACATGGCTTCCAGTTAGCTTTACCTAAGTTGTAACAGACGCTAAGGTTTAAAAAACAGACAATGCCTCGGGGGTCCTAGTGATGAAGGGTTTAGTGACACTAATTTGCCCCTTGTTTAAACCTACTGCTCAACCTGATGGTTCAATCCAACAGGCAGTGATCTGCACTGTTTCTTCTCCATAAACTTTCCATCGTCTCGCCTCTTGCACATTGGCCAAACACGTTCTACCTGACCCTTCTGCTTTCAGCATGTTCAGTTTTGTTTAATAGAACCTAGTAATGTTCTGAGTCAGATGCTGTTTAACTGCAATTGGAAAGCGTACAAAAGTCTATTAAATGCTTAGGCTTCTTTGATGGATCGCAGTTGTCTTGAGGCAAGTTGCTACCCTCATAGGAGATGCATTTTAAAAGTCTCTTTCTAAAGCCCTTTCCACAGGTCTTAGAACATGAAGACCATTCACCCAATTGCCACTGGGGGCAAGGGATGTCCGCACATGGCCTAATGTCATCCGGCTTTAGCTCGTTAGCGCAGTCTTTTGAAGGCTGACCCCTCAAGTCTTTGCACTCGACTGATCTTCTCTGCCAGCCTAATCCACAAGTCTTTGAGCATTCACCCCACTCTTTAATGACCCATTCGGAGAGAATGGTCTCTTTAATGGCATTAAAGGACTCTTTCTTTTTATTCAAAGTCTTTTCTGGTTGAGCTCCTTTTTTCACAAAATAAATGTACTTGATTTTCAAGCGCTGAGATTCTCCCACCGTGAGGACCTGTATGGTGATCGGTTCTTTCAAAGGCTTGTAGCTTCGTATTCTTTCTAAGGATGCAGTTGAACCGCTGTAGGTCAAGAAGTTGCCATTGTGAGAAATGTCTAGTTCCAGTGTGGACAATGTGTAATCTCCGTTGAGGATGTACGTTCCATCGGCAGCCTTGATTGCCAAAAAGCTGCCATCATGCATAGATCCCCTGTTGTTACGTTGTTTAATCTCAATGTTTGTTGCTCCTGCTGGAATTGTGACAACATCGTGGTAACCAGGTCTGTAAAAATAAAAACAATACAATTTAATTAACACATTTTTACAAAAAAAATATCAATAAAAGACCTTGTGCCCTGACTTCTAATCTCCCTGAGTATCTGAGATTTACTAAAGTTTTAAACCGTTAAGTGTTTCCATTTTGCTGGTCGGTATGTTTCTGAGTGGCTTAGTTGTAAAGCAGTATGAGTGAAAAGGAGGGGACTTCCCTATGCTTTAGGGGGAATTTTTTTAACAGTTGGATTTTAATGGCTACATATAACTGATCATATAACTGATCATGCTATTAAGTCATCAGTAGGGTGTATAAGCAGAAGTAAACTTGGCACCAGTATCACAACAGTGGGAGCAAATAAGGACAAACGGTGCCTACAGCATCATACATATTCTGATATAGTATATTTAAGGTGGTGTATAAACTCTTAAGTGGCTTTTTTTAACTTTATGAATCTGGTATAGTTTCACTTTAATTTAGTAAAAGATTAACTGGACTTTTGTCCTTTGAATGAGTTAAACTGTAAACGTGTCAAAAACACACACCACCCGTCCATTAAGTGTAATGCCCTACTGATTAATTAGACACTGAAATTCCTTTCGGTGAGTGCATATTTATGATCACACAAAGGTTCAAGCAACTTATTAACTTTGGAGGGCAAAAGATGTAGAGAATTAGAGTGAATGAACAATGTGATTTGTAACATACCGTGCTTTAGTGAAGGTTCCAGAGACTTTCTTGCAGGTGGATCCATTTCCACCGCAGATGCCACACTTGTCAAACTTCTTGCTGGACCCAATAACTCTGTCACAGCCGGCCTTGACACATTGGCCCTGGATACAGACAGATGTGGAGTCGGGGCTACATGGAGTGCCATCAGCAACCTGTATGAGGCAACAAAAAACAACTTATTAAAACAAACCATTACTGATTTACTAGGAAGTACATATATATGATGAGAGTAATATATAGGCTTTTAGTGACTAAAAAGTATAAAGATTTATCTGGAGCATTTGTAAAGCTCAACTCTAGACAAGGTATAGAAACTTTATCAAATACTGTACATGAACCTGGATAAAGAAATAGCTTATAATGGGAAATACCAGGCTTCTGTCTTGCAGCTTTTGGAGGACCAATTACTGAAGCTATTGTCTAGGGGATCAGACACCCATATGCCCTTATGTAGTCATTTAGAGCTATTGCTTTGTATGTTCCTACATGTCTCAAAGCTTCTAAACTGATTGTAAGACTACAAGTAATGATGACACAAAATTCCCCAGCCTTGTTCTCCTGCAACAGCTGCTGTAGTTTGCAAATGTAGGACAGTCTACATTATATTTGCCCAGAAACTTTAGCCTTTGTGTGTACTGTAAGCATCATTATCATTTGAAGAGCTTACCCTGGGGTTTAGCACAAAGAAGAATCCAGTGCCCTTGGCACGGCATACAAGCTTGCATCGGTCTTTTGGACGTACACCAGCAAACTTAGGTGTCCATTCCACAGCAGGTCCACTTCCAGTTGCAGACTTGGAGAAGTCATTGTGAGCTTCACATTGTTCTTCACGGAATGTCTTGCCTAAGGAGAAGATATAGGACACATAAGATTTTGCACACAACTAAACCTATAACTTGACACTATGTTCTGTATTCAGATGTAAAACTGAATAATCATAGTCACTTACCATTATTTTCAGGGCACTCATCAGTGTTGCATGAACGATACTGAACTCTTTTCCCTTCACAGTATTTGCCTCCATCTTTTGGCACTGGGTTGTTACATTCCCGTACTGAATACTGAACTCCACCGCCACAAGTTCTGGAGCACTCACCCCATGGTCCCCATGCTCCCCAACCACCATGTATAGGGGTCTGTAATTATACAAGAAAAAAAGAACATTAAGTATCTTTAACTACACAAATACAAAAAGGCAACTGCAAAAACAGAACATAGTAGTTTCGCAAGAAGAAATTATAATGGTAGCCAATAATAGATTAGCATTTGTAAGGCCAACTAGGTAATATTCTGACAGCAGTCTTAAATTTGGAGGAAAGTAAGTAGGAAATGTTTCAGAACATCTCATGATATAAAACAAATGTTCTCCACGGCAAAAGCCATGTATGGTCAACCTGAACAAACTGGCTTTTATTTCTAAATAGGGAAGAAACCAAAAAGTGAAACCTGCCCTGGTAAATCTTGAGTTCATTGCTATTTACATTACTTAAATGGCTAAGCCAGTTTAGTTGTTTTCAGATGAGAGATTCTAATAAAAAAGAGCCTCCCCTATGCCAAAGTTTGGAAATTTCCCAATCTTCATTTGCAGATGTAGCGGAGTGATCCAACAAAAACGCTAAATTCCAAATGCTAACTGAAAAAAAAATAATACTGAGAAACCAGAAACATACCTCATAATGCTTCTTGTCCATCTGCTGAACGCACTTCCCATTAAGACACCATTTCCCTTCTCCACAACTGGTCCCATCGGCCCAAGGAAAGTGTTTAGTTTGGCACACAAGCAGGCCTCCAGAGACTCCAGTGCACCACAAGGTCGTACACGTGCTGGCGGCATCTGGACAATGTCTGGAGTCTTCTCCAAATGTAAATTGGCACTGCTTATTGGCATCATACAGTGTTCCAGGGAGATCTGATGGGAGTTGGATTGGTCGGCTTGGCTTGTCCAATAAGCACTCTCCTAATTAAATTAAAAAAAGAAGGGTTACAGCAAATGTTTTCAGAGAACATGCTTTCATAACTTATGACATCTCACTTTACTATATGCCTAGTCAAATCATGTCTTCGAGATCATTTAAAGGGGAATAACCTCTAGTAAAATTTATTAGGGACTTAGCGTTGGATCAAGAGCTTCTTAAAATATAACTACCTACAACCATTATAACATGCAAGGACTCAAATGCTACCATATTTAAAAATAACTGCTATTATCTCCTTTCTACATAAACGTTTTTTACTTTACAGACCAACAGGGGCAAGAAAAGTTACATATTATAGAAGCCAGGTCACCAAAGTAACTGGGGGCCAACAAAATCATTAGAGGCCTTCACAAATGTCCCTTTGGGTTAGCTCTATATTTTTCAGCCTCTCTTCAAAAAGAACAATATGAAATTGTTTTACTATAGCACTACACACACTTACCATGACCGTTGTCCAAGAACGAAGTGATCATGTAGGCACTGCATATGGACCACGGTTCCTCCCTGTCCAGGTTGGAGAGCATTGAAGCCATCATATGTGAATCTGCATTATCGCCATTGTAGCTGGAGCAGTGCTTTGCATCATCATGGGGCATATTAAATACATGACCTGAAAATAAACATTTTTCATTATTGGAAAAATTCAGAAGAGGTTTTCAATTTCTTAAAAAATTGAAAAAATTTACAGAGTGAAGTGTACTCTACAACCATTTTCTTAACAATGTACTTGAGGGATGTCTTCCGCTGATCAAGATATTATTAAGTATCTTGCAAACTTCCGAAGTGTTCAAGTATTTCCTTATCATAAACATTTAGCTCTTCAAAATGCATTCCTTTCCAGGTTTCTATATAGCTAGAGTGTCATAAACATCTTCTAACCATCTGTTGTGTCTAAACAAACATTAAGTTCCTTCCTGAGTATATGTTTGAGTATAACTTACATCCTAATCTGACAGCAAACCCAAACCTCCCTATAGAATGTCGGGGAATCCTACCTAGTTCATGGGCTGTTGTAAAAGCTGCTTGCAAGCCGTCATCTTCTATGATGGAGCAACTGCGACTGGGATCGCAAACCGTTCCAACATCGGCCATACCGAGGGTATCGCATGTCTGGGCTCCGCAAAGGTCCTAGAAGACAAAACAACAGTTTCAAAATTAATTAGCTTAAGGACAAAACTTTGGCAGTAGATGTTTAACTTTGGCTCAAGTCCCTGGCTCAAGGGAGCATAAATGTTTGAGATCCAAGGAGACATTTTTTTTCCAGTTTAGAACTGGATTTTTTTATCAAGACATCACACCGACTTATCACAGCTAGAAACATTCTGGACTGTAATCTCCTATATAAGACATTTATGGAATGGAAAGACATAAACCTGACTTACTTGTCTCGTAAAAAGAATGGCTGTGTCGTAATGTTCTGCATGCCGATCACTGGGTGGGTTATGCTGCTTCTGCCAGCTGCAGAAGTT
Source organism: Pyxicephalus adspersus (assembly GCF_032062135.1). Classification (NCBI taxonomy): domain Eukaryota; kingdom Metazoa; phylum Chordata; class Amphibia; order Anura; family Pyxicephalidae; genus Pyxicephalus; species Pyxicephalus adspersus. The sequence continues at coordinate 161,820,031 of NC_092858.1, forward strand.
CCTCAAAGTTAGAGCAGCGTTGGTTGTGACCTCAGGTCCTTTTTGCTCATCGTAGATGATGAGGATCTTCACCACCACTAAGCTGATGGAGTTTCGGATGCTGGGATGCTTGTAAAGTTTTGCAGCCACTGACATCAGGGTGAGGAGGTAGTGCTTTAAATTGCTTCCATGAAATTCAGCCATAGATTGATCGGCTACCAGCATGGTTTCAACATAGCGTGGGCTAGAGACAAATCTCTTTTTCCGTGTGTTTCCCAACCCTGCACAGAGACAAAAGAACAACTGTCAGTCTGCTGCTGTCTATCTAAATCCAAATGGTTAAACAATCTAAATGGTAAAAAAAGAGAATTGACACTCAGTATTTGCTATTTTTAGCTTAAGTGCCAACCCATTCAAACTGCAAACTGTCCTCATTTCTCACATTAGGTCATCTTTGGCTAGCAAGACAATATATGAGTCACCTACAAACTTTTTTTTTTTTTTTTTTTTAACTTTGAACATTTAACAAGTAGCAAGCAAAGCCTGTACAGTGCATGCATCTAAATTCAGTGACAGATTATATCTCTGAGCCTGAAACCTCAGCACCTTTCTAACACACTGTACCCTTGTTCTGCCAATCTGGAGCTGCATTAACTACTTCACTAGCTGCAGCACCACTCCTACAAGAAAGCGAACAAGACCATGCAATTCATACACGCCCGGTAAGGTGAAAGCACACAGCCTGCTTTCTCCACACACTTATTGTAATATTTAATTTTCAATCACAATTAGCAGATTTTATTTTTATGAATGAAAGTTTTACAAGCCATGTATAACAAGGTGCAAAACCATAAAAAGGTATAACTCTTTTCATAAAACTTGGGGAAACTGTGCAAGCAGCAACCTGTCAATTTTCTGCAATGATATCATTCCTTAGCAGAGGCTGTTTAACTCCTGCAACTCCAGGTTCACTGCAATCTCTGCTTTCCAACCTGCTGTGCAACTTGTGTGAATAGCACAGCCCTGTGGCTTGGCTGACTGGCTTGGCTCCATGGCATTCAGCCCTGCACATTTATTGGATATGGATGAGCCAATAGCCCAAATGCTTGGAGTTTTTTCTACATCAAGTGTTATACATTAAAACTTTTTTTTGATTAGAAAAAAATGAACTGGACCTGATTGGTGATATTCTGCAATTTTAAAAGCAGATTTATTTTTTGTGATCTATAATGTGCATGGTTGCTAGGCTCAAGAACTGTCCCAGTTTTGAAAGCTCTGTCTCTGGAAATGTCCTTAGATTGCAAAACTGAACTTCTGCTGCAGAGAACCCCTCTGCACATATAATATATCATCTAGTAATAAATCTGAGCTAATATAGAGAAGAAAAATTTTAGAAACAAAGTATCCATTGACAAATGCAGAATGTTGCCAATTTGTGCGCATAATAGAAGTAGGTGTGAAAGGTGTGAAGTACCTGGATGGGTGGGGATCTTTTGGGGCTCCTCCGGTGCCATCTGTTGGGGGGTGCTATCAGTCACTCCGCACTTAGCCTTGGCACGACTCCTTTTGCTGACCAGATGCAACTGCAGAGGGCTGGCAGAGTTGGAAGAAGCTGGGGTTATGGTGTGATTGCTGGGTTGGATGAAATATTCTTCCCCTTTGTAGAAGAAAGCTCCTCTTAAGCCATCGCAAAGGCTGAGCGCAGCGCTACTAGCCTGGTCCCCATTGACAGTACCAGAGTAGAAGCAGTCAGCCAGGTTGCCCATTGCCTGTGCGATGTCTTCTCCAGCGATCTTAGGTCGCCCGACATATTGCAAGCTAAAGTCCTTTGCAAGGAAGCTGGGATCTTTCTGTAGCTCCAAGGTCAAGGTTTGTCCAAAGACATCCAAGCGGTAAATCACCTTCTCATCCTCAGGTGCCCCTTGCATGGAATCAGCTTCCACCTTGACAGGGGCAACCAGCTCCTCTTCCATGGACACACCATGGGCAATCCGGGCACAGAGCAGGGCTGCCAGCAGGTAGTGCACACAGCTCATCCTTGCTAGTAAAAGTAACTTTTGGAAAAGTTGGTGAAAGTTTGCAAAAGTTGTGAAAAGTTCTAAGTCAGCAGTGATCTCACTCTTCCCCAGCGCAGGTTGCTGAGAAGAAGTTTAGGGAACTAAGCAAGCCGGCTCACTAGCAAGTTCCCTGGGATACAGTCTGGGTCATGGCTGGGGGATTTGTGCAGCAGCCTGACACCCTGTGCGGGAATTTATGGGCTCCTTAGGCAAGCCTTCCTGTGGTCCCTCCTCCCTGACTCTTTGAAGTGAGCTGATCTCATCTCGTGCGTAGTCCTTGGAGGAACAAACCCCTTTCCTTGTGCTGGAGCATAGCCAAGATCATCAATCATGGGGATTGGAGAGGGAGGAGGAGGAGAGGGGAGAGAGCAGCTGCTTTGGCTAGCCTGGAAATCTGCAGGACTGACATACAGCCAGGCTCAGATCCTACACAAGCTGTCACCTCCACACTCCTCTATTTCTTACATAACTGGCTGTCCTGATAAGGAATGGATGCGCAAAGTTCATGTGGCTCTGATTTGTGGCAAAGAGACAAAGAATACCACACATGCTGCATTCAAATTTTGTGTTGTC
>NC_092858.1:161823210-161825861 GCF_032062135.1 Pyxicephalus adspersus
TCATATCTCTGTGTCCCCCACCCTGAAGTATAGATCACTATGTACCCCTGTGAATCAGTTGATCAGTGGATCGCAATCTACCAGTAGATTTCAAAGGCAATGCGAGTAGATTGCGGAGCCCTGCCTTTCAAAATAAACTCTACCGTGCACAGGAGTTATTAAGTCCAAGTTTGTATTGTTGGTAGATCATTTTGACTTGGTCATTTTAAAAGTAGCTCGCAAGCCAAAAAAGTGTGGGAACCCCTGCTCTAGATATTTTCTGCTTTACCCAATGTTGTTGTAATATTCCAAACTTTTTATCCAACTTTATCCAACTGTTATCTCAGAAAGTTAGAAGATATGGACCATACACTTAAAATGTATGAGCCATCAATGGTTGGTATAAATCAGGGGTGTCAAACTCAAATACACAGTGAGCCATAATTTAAAACTTAGACAAAGTTGGGGGCCAAACTTAAAACTGAAATAGCACCGCTACTACAATTCCCTGCGTCAAGAAAACAGTCCAATGTGGGGCCACACATAGGCAGAGAGGCCGCTGGGCTATAGACGCGAGTGATGTCGGGAATTGTAGTAGCGGCGCTATTTCAGTTTTAAGTTTGGCCCCCAACTTTGTCTAAGTTTTAAATTATGGCTCACTGTGTATTTGAGTTTGCATATCATATTTAGAAATCCTTTGTGGGACAAAAAAAAGGAAGTTGCGGGCCAGAGTTTGACACTCCTCATATAAATGGATCTTTTTAAAACTAATGTTGGACAGATTTGGTTGGATTTTGGTGCAGAGTGAAATGTCCTATTTTTGATGAAACTGTACAAAATTCTGTTCAGATTCCAGAAGATATATTGATATCAACCTAATTGATCCATTACATCAATGAACTGTATCATGTGACTAAAGTTACTCAGTGTCAACAAATATTTTAAAACTGTCTATTATTATAATAAGGAGATGGTATTGATTTCTATTAAGTGAGTTGGTGTTTGGTTATGTTGCAAATAATAAATATTAGTAATAGAACTTCATGATGAAATGAAGTGATGGTTGTAAAATACAGGACTTGTATAGTGTTGAATGAAGTGTAGATGCTGCTGTGGGTGGGGGAAGGGAAAAGGTCATCCATTGGAGCTGATTTGCAAGTCCATTAGTGTATGTGTTGTTCTTCTACAACATAAAGACAATGCACTACTTCATCACAAAATTCACACAGCACGTGGCAGGAAACACTTGCTAAGTGGCGTACATATAAATGCATATTGTTCCCTTTTGGTGCTTGTGTAGGAGCTTTCAGATTGCAAACAGTTCCATCATAATTGGATTTGTCTTTTGACTTGCATACACATACTGTAATTATCCTAATTTTTATTTATTTATATAGGCTTAGCATCCATCACACAGCCAATTTGGTCAAGATATTTGATCCCATGAATTGATTTTTTAAAAAAGCTGGGAAGATAAAATTGTTTGAGGTTACCCATAGCTCTAATGTTGCCAAGATAGACCTGGCTTTTGGTGCTTTTAGTTCAGAGCTCAATGCAACCTTGACCACTTCTGCACATGTTGTACCTTTATGCAAAATTACAACAGGGTCCATAGGTGCCAATCAGATTTCAGACTGTTTGGTGAAGACAATATAATGAGCCCTGGCTTTTGATTTCTAACGTAGATCAGGACATAAAAGAACTACAGGATTGACTATGTAACTATGAATTTCTCTTACATTATAAACATTAGGCATGGGGCGTTTATCAGTGCTACTGGCAGGCAACTGATTGCTGTGCAACTATTTAGTTCCAAATCAGCCACACAGGTTGGAAATTTCTTATATTACTTATTGAAATTTGCTTATATTACTTCTTTATGGAGAGTATTGCTTAATATAATAGAACCACTCCCCCTCTCCCCCTTGCCATATACAATTTAGGCCCTGTTACAGCGGTGACATATAGACAGGGCAGTCCCTGAGCCACGCTTTCTGTTTTTCACATTGTCAAAAGCACTAAAAACCAAATAGCTTTAAGATCATATTAGAAGCCAACATGTTATATTACCCAGGACTCTTGTACTGCAGGACTACTGGGAATTACATGGCCCACAGTCAACTCATAAAGCTGCAGCTCTCAAAGTTTCAGAACTGCTTTCCTGACTCTCCTTTTAAGAAAAAGGGTAAAGGATTGGGTTAATAACATCTTTTCCTGTACTTCTGGCAGAGGAGTCAGAGGCGGGGTCCAACTGGAAGCAGATGCTCGGCAAAGTGGCGGCTCTTATGGTGAATAGTACAGCAGCTCCACTGAGCTCTGCTGAAATATATGGGAGTCCTGTATGTCGCTCACTGCAACCAACTTTTTAGCATTCTAACATCACTGTTCTTTTTTTGGCAACCTAATAAAAAAAAATCACCCAGTTCTTGGCTTTCTTGGAGGGAAGAGCCGCAGTTCTAGGAAATGGGAACAGTGAGGCTTTTTCAGCTTGTACACTGAACGTTTCTACGTGCAACCTGACCATTTTGCACAAGCTGCACCATCTCCAATACAGAGCCCGGCCTACTGATAATGTTAACTGCTAGGCTTCAGGTACTTTTTTTTTACTAATACAATAATTTATGGTAAAGGATAAACAAAAAAATGGTTTACAAAGTAGAGTAATTTACAGA
>NC_092858.1:161826351-161839764 GCF_032062135.1 Pyxicephalus adspersus
CCTGTTTATCAGCAAATGTACATATCCTTCAACAATATCTGCACACTCATGGCTATGTATGAGCTATACACTAATAGCTTTCCTGAAATGGTTACATAGTGATAAAAAAGTCTAAATACTTTCTAGAGAAAATGCTGCACAAGGTTCCCGCTTCTTCTCCCCATGTGACCAAACGCCTAGAAATTGGTCATGTGATCTTGGTGATATTGAATAAACACTGTTTACACTCGGTTTCCTGTAGCAGAGGCTTAAAGAGCAATAAACTCTTCATTCTCCAAATGTGACCAACCATCCTGCAACTATCAGAATAATTGAAAGGTGAATTCCAACTGGCATCTATGGATTATAGAACTTTTGACATATATCAATCTGCAGCAACCAGAAATCATCCATTGGCAATATATTGAAAGCTGCTAGGTGGTAAAAATATTTAGGGACTGGCCTAAAATGAAAACCCAGGGAACAGAATATTCATATATATTAATTTGTATCCACTTCTGGAGAAGAGGAGCACAACCACACCTGCTGTCATGCAACTGTAAATCTACCTATTAAGATCCTGTTTGATCATTTAAAAATACCTAGAATTGTCTATAAATTTCCATTGACACCCATTTGGCAGACGGAATGGATAATCTTACAGGTAGCGATGACAGACTGCGCCGATCTTGGCATGCTAACCACCTGAATGTGTCATGCACCTGTACATACCAAGTGCATTTTATTGGCATTTATAGGGCATTATAACATTTTGGAGGAAAAGAGATTGGCAAGTAAAAGCGAGTAAAGGGTAATTTCATGACATAACGCGTTACTGGAAAAAAAAAGAGATTTTATCCCTGGGGGCATCTCATCTTTTTGTTGTAATTTGGAAATGGAGTTGCCTAATTTTTACAACAATTTGATACGTATCAGATGCTTGCAAGCTTCTGAGAAACATGACAGGGCATTATCTCAGGACGTGATGCCAGCTCTGGATAGAGTAACTGAGCCTAAAGTATGGAGATTGTGGGCTAGGAATACCAATATATCAGAGACAATATCTCATATTGACTTTCAAAGGAACATTTAAAGAGTAGAAGCGGGCCTTAGTTGTGATTTTTCCATGTAGTATCACAGAGAGCTTCATATTTTAAAGCAAATATATATATTCTTTGATCTTTTATCACATTGTAGTTCCTAATTTATTGAAGAGAGGAACCTGTGCTCATGGCCCAAGCAGGTAAATTGATATGGTCCAAAAAGACTCTGAGTATCCTTGGGTATGCTCAAGGTTAGGACATTGGTATGGTCCAAAAAGACCCTGAGCATTCTTGGGCATGCTCAACGTTAGCAGCTATAGCATTCCAAAGGCTCATATCACATTTTGCTTTTATTATTTTTATACTGGGTGCTACTTAGGTGTGCCACACAGCACAGCCGATGGGATGGGACAAATTTTTCAATATGCAACTATTGTGAGGGGAGCAGGTCCGAAATTAAAGGAGTTTGCAAGTGGCAAAAAAGTCCAGGGCCACATGGATCAAGTGAGTTCCTAAAAAGTAGGAACCATTGGAAACTTTTTTCACACTGGTACCCAAAGTGTGTCAATAAAGGGTCAAGTTTGTTCTTTGAAATAGAATTCAATGGATTCCTGTGGCCCTGCATCACAGAATGGTTGGTATTCCAATACTAACCAATGTATAACAATGTTGGCTCTGATATTTAAATTGTGCTGATAAAATAACACATGATCTGACGTTAGGGGTCACACCATCTTTGAGTGATGTTTTTTTCTTCTTTTTAATACCAAGTGTTTGGTACAGTGTAATTCGCATGGACTATGTCTCTAAAGCATCTGCTTCATTTGTCTGGGCAAGTTTCTGATTTGTTACACTACAAAATGTGCACAAACTGTACTTACACGGTTGTTAAATCTAACCTAGCTTCCATTCCAACGTGACATTTCTTAGGTTCCCGTCGACACCCGTTAACCATCCCAATGTGTCAGGCACCTGCTTTTCTGGGAAGCACTGTTGGCCTAATTGTTTAAGCAGAGATATCTGCTTTGAGCCAATTTTTTTTGCCGGTATAGGTCATGTATGCCAACAGCATCTAGAACAGCCAAATCATATGCTGTATGTATTTGCAATTAATTACCAATTCTTGAAAGATATCTATATATAAAGAGAAAGAGGGGTGTTAAGTTATTTAAACCCCTACTGTAATAAAGCATAAAATTCCTGGATTCAATGATATCGCCTACAGTCATTGAGTCCCCTTCCAGTGTTTCCATTATTTCTGCACACTAATGGTCAGGCGGCTCAAGCAGACCTGCATCCTTCGCTGCTCATGTGCAAATAGCCGCAGACACATGCAACTGATATTTTTTACATTTCAAATAAATTTGCATTGCTGATGAAGAAGAATGGCTTGCAGATCACAATACTTCAGATTCTTTTCATATTGTTGATTTTACATTTTAACAAATGACACATAGGGACAAATATATATCAAAATCCTTGTTAATATTATAATTAACTTATTTAACCTATTCAACATGAACTTTTTATTAGAAGTACAAAGGAATTTGCTAATTTTGTATAATTTGAATAGTTTTAATAATTCCGTTCCACCTTAAATGAGGACACGCAGTACCACAATCAGACACCAGGTGTCACTGTTGTATAAGACTTTTGCCTTGGCATTGCAGAAAGAGTGAGCTCATCTAATTGTTTCCTACCTGTGCCTTAAAAAAACACATTTTTGTACTTTTTACACTTTGCAAGTTTCAGATGTGTTCCAGCCGGCTTACGTCACATCCCAGAATCATCTGCACAAAGGCTGACAGCAATTCAACTTCAAACACATTGGCACTGTCTTGCAATATTTGCTTCTAACAAAGGTGAGAACTTTTCAAGATGTGCAGTCTGAGGGTCCAGAGGGGCAGCGGGGGCATAAAGACGTCACCACTCTGACCCTGGATTGTCGCCGCAGGATGGCAACCCTGTAAATATTGAACACGGGTCAGTTGGCCTTTATTTGCAAAGATTGACTAAGCAGGAAAAAAAAAATCCTCAGCAGCCTAAACAAAATATAATGTTGCTGGGAGACTGGGAAGGTGAATAGCAAGAGGGGGGAAGTTCAGGCACTGAAGCCAAAAATTCATTTACATTAATTGTCTCATATAACTTTTTTTTTTTAAAAATAAAATAATAAAAAAGTTGCATGAATGGTTTTATCTGTTTTTTAAATTCTGTTAAGACAATTTTGTAATTCAGGTGCTCCTTGCCAGACAGCACAGCCAGGTCTTCTCTGCATTATAATGCAGTCTGGTTCAGGACCTGCCCCTGCCCGCAAAGTTGCCATCAGAAATTTCTGGACCTTATACTCAAACTTTTTGGGCCCCCCTCCCTCATATCTAAAATTTTGCTGCATTTATCAAAAAATCAGGGCCTGGCACACAAATACCCCTTGTCCCCTCCCTTACCCCAATGGCAGCCCTGCCTGTCAGCTCATTGGTCAAATAAAGGGCAGCAGCCCCCCCCCAATGAGATTAGCCCTCTGCCCTTCTCCCCCTGGTTATATGTTCCCTATGAAGGTTTGTGAAGTTTTCTGGCAGTGCTGTATAATTTATTTATTAATGTAATAATTATGTGCCTTAAATAAATAAAATGGATTGGTTGATAAATTACAGTGGTCAGGGAGTGTTCTGATTGGTTGATATCTTATTACACTTGTGCATTTTCTTTTTTTATTTCTGTTTCTTTTATTATTATAGTATATTGAATGTTAGACATCAAATGTTCTGTTATAAAAATCCAATTCCTCGTCCCTAAAATCATAAAACAGGGATAAGAACAAAAATCCATTTATAGTGAAGCAAGAAAATCACTGCAACTACAGCTTCTATATATTATATTTATATGTCAAGCGCCATCTGTTGGTGAAAACTGGGATTTTCAATGTTACCATTTAGGTTCTGTACAGTAGTAGTGGTGGAAAAGTTCCACATTGGATTTGATTCCAACTCTGATTGGAGATATTCTAATGTCAAATTGGAACTGGGAATTTGAATAATTCCAGTTCTGATCCAGCATTACTGAGCCATTCATTGATATATATAGTATGGCTTATTAAAAATACCAATTTAAACTTTCCAAACAGAATTGTTGGAATTTTACTATTCTGAGCACTGGTCCAGTATAAACATCATTGGACCCAAAAGGCTTAAATAGGCTAAGTGGTCACTCATCATGGCCCAGCACCAAAATTTCTGCCCCCTACATAGAAGTAAGTTTTTTTTGGATGTTTTTTGGGAAGTTTTGAAAAGGGTGTCACCATGTTACCTATGTACCCACTGGGGTGATTAAACCCCTATTTCTTAATCGTTTTTGTTTGTTTAATTTTATTTTACTGATACAAAAACTGGGGACAACCCTAAATTTTAGAATTTCTCCCAGGCTTCCAATACAGAATAATGCCAAACCGGTTGCGGAATTTGCCCTGCAGTGCCAAACCTGATAATTCCGCTCTTACCAACTTTATCTGCATTGAGTATATTGTCATTGAGCATGTTGTCATGTCAGTATGTTCTTCAGTGCTTGAATGGGTTTCCTCCCTCCAGGCTCTACATGCCTGCCCCAGGAACAATTAGATTGTAAGCTCCTTTGAAACAGCAAAGGTGACTGTGCACTGTACAATACCAAATGGCTTTATATGTTTTTTTAATATTATCGATTATTTGTCCAAAAATAATTAGGTGCTACAACTAGGGTTTGATATGCGGATTCATTAGATTTGTGTCCTGGTTCTGCAAATCATAAATGTGAAAACCTGATTTTGTGTTTCATACATTCTCTATCATGCAATATTTTCTCCAATCTGTCCACCAGATGGCACTAAAGGATAATTTTTCCAATTGATACAATATTTAGAGTATTAAAAGAGTAAAAATATATAATAACTAAGTAAACACAAATTGATCTATATTATATGACAGGTAGGCTTCATATGTACCCTAAAGGAATGTCGAGTTTGGTAAGGTGACTCATATTATTATTATTATTATTATTAATATTATTATTATTAAACAGGATTTATATAGCACCAAATATTACGCAGCATTGTATATAAAATAGTGGTTGCAATGACATCCAGATACAGGTAATGACACTGGAAGGAGGTCCCAGCCCAGAGGTGGGGGAAGCAGCACACACATATTGCAGTTAATCCTGGGAGTTATACTTGTGGTGGTACCAGAGTCATTATTACCACCAAAGCTGACAAAGTCTTCCTATTATTGCAAAGCCTGGACTTTTCATGTACGAGTTTTTTATTATAAGACTTCAAGAGTCAGCTTTATATGAAACGGGAGATATGAACAGTATTTGGAGAGTGCCACTTATAAGAAATTATTCAGCCACAAAATAGTCCATATTTAATAATCTTTTTTTGACATTGTGAGAAAACTAGGTAACTTCATTGTATGTGTTACAGTTACAGTCACTACATGCCGAGAGCAAAAAGCTAGTAGTTTTTGGCACGAGGTTCCTGGCACCAAGAACAAGAGTTTATACAGTAGCCCAGCTTGTTAGAATCTGACAATGTGTCTTTTATGCTTAAGCAACTCTATTGTAGCCTTCCCCCAGCTAAACACGTAGGCTATGTTCAGACTTTTTGTATCTTACAATGTATGAATGCTGCACCCAGACTTTCTTCAGTAGTTCTCTTCATTGGCTTCCATTTCACCTTAGAATCAAATCCAAGCTCCTGTGCTTTGCCTTTAAGTCCCTCCACAGTTTTTGTCCCACTTAATTTTCTGACCTGATGGAAAAATACTCCCCCAGCCGCTCTCTTCACTCCTCCAATGACCTACTAATGACTTCCTCACTCATAACCTCCTCACATGCATGGCTCCAAGACTTCTCTAGAGCTGCCCCAACTCTCTGGAATGATCTTTCCCATCCTTTTCAGCTTGCTCCTACTTTCTGCTCATTTTAAAGGAGCACTCAAAACCCATGTTCTCAATCTTGCCTACCCATCTTCTTCTGTCTCTTAAACCTCATTACTTCTCACCATTCCATATCCCCCTCCTATTGTGTGTTTCATCTATTCCCTCACCTCATAGATTGTAAGCTCTTCAGGGCAGGGTTCTCTCCTCCTCCTGCTTGTATCTGTCTGTAATTTACCAACCCTTTTCACCTACTGTCCTAAGTGCCCAGGAGTGGCAACAGGTAGGGATGAGCGAGAATGCCTCTGGCATTGTCATGAAAATTTCCTTGAACTTCCGATGGTTCCGCAAAATTTCGGCGAACTGATTTCCTGAAACCTTTAGAAGATCGAGGAAACTATAACAGGAGGATTCACAGGGGATTCACAGGATTCCCTGGGAATCCTCCTGTTTGCGATCCCCGGGGTACTAGACGTAATTACCCTCTAGTGCCGTGAATCGCACACTGTTTCAATGAATGCGGCCACGGCCACATTTATTGAGAAGATCTCCAGCACTAGAAGTTATTAACCTCTAGTGCCCCGGGATCGCAGTGGATTCTCAAGACTGCAATCATTCTTGCAGCCTTGGGAATCCTGTTTGCAATCCCCGGCACTAGAGGTTAAATGGGTCAGTCAGTCAGAGAGCACCAGTGGTTTTGAATTGGAAGACTTGTCCCCATTGAACATCTCGTGCCGGGGATTGCACACTTAGCTGATCAAATAATGCAGCCAGCGCTGCATTTTTTTTTTTTTTTTTTTAAACTCAAGCTTGTTTGGCAAATTTACACCGGTCATTCTCGCTTACAATTTCGGTAAGCAAGAACGGCCGAATTTGCTGCGAGATCAAGTTTTAAAAACTCGCTCGCTCATCCCTAGCAACAGGCAATAACCACTTGGTTTTCATGCAGCTCAACAAATACCAATATAGCTGAAAAATAGAAAAACCGCTACTAAGACTTCATTAACTGCTCTGAGGATGCAGGATGGGAATAATTTATCAGATTAGGATTAAATGCAGGGTGCACAATGCCATTTCTTCCAATTAATATTTGGGCTTACTTCCCTATGGTAGGATCCAGCCCGATACCAATGTATTATACCAGTGGGTGTTATGTTGGGAGAATTCCCACCCCTGGTAAGCCAACATTCTAATTACTATTATATATAGTATATAGGTAGTAAATCTACTCTAATTCATATGGTGAAGGGTCCATGGTCACTTTTGTTCAGTAGTAGCGAACTGGGGTAATAACAAAAACAAGCTGATAGGGGTTGAACTGTGCTCAATAAACAACTAAAATATTATAATTCATCAGGTTTTGCCAGCCACAAGTGACCCCACCTTGAGCAACACCAGGGGCAGATGACCGTGTATCACTCTTGGCAATGGTTAGATTATTTAGCATTTAAAATACTCGTAAATTATATAATGAACTTATTTTTTTTGTGGCTGTTATATTTGATGAATTCCAGGAGAAACAAGGTGGTCTATGCATTGTGGGCAATGCAGTGTCATATGTCTTTTTTGTATGCAAAACGTAAAACTTTTTTCATGTATTAACTCTAACAATAGACTTCTCCTATTTGTTCACTTTATTATTTGCTACATATACCAAAAAAAGTGTTTTGTTGTAACTGTTTGATAAGTTAGAAATACAAAAGTATTCTGCTCATGCACAAGGAGGGGTTATGGAGATAAGGGATTTTTATTATAAGGGATTATTATTATTATTATTATTATTAATAATAAACAGGATATATATAATATATATATTATAAAGCGCCAACATATTATGCAGTGCTGTACATTAAATAGGGTTGCAAATGACAGACAAATACAGACGGTGACACAGGAGGAGAGGACCCTGCCCCGAAGAGCTTACAATCTAGGAGGTGGGATGAAGATGATTCCTTGTAATCCATCAAAAATTAAATAGGAGGGCTGGCACATACTTAGGATATGAAAGCTGTGTTATCATGTCAGAAAGATAGGAACATAATTAATATAATAATAATAACTAATATTTACCGTATATAGCGCTTTACAAACTCCATAGTGATGTCACTTGCTGTCCCTCAAAGGAGCTCACATTCTAATGTCCCCACCATAGTCATATGTCATTACCACAATCTAAGATCAATTTGGAGGCAAGCTGATAAACCTTTTAGGAATGTGGGCGGAAACCAGAGAACCCGGGGGAAACCCATGCACACACGGGGGAACATGCAAACTCCATGCAAGATTTGAACCTGGGACCTAGCACTGTAAAGGATACAAGACACAGAAATATGTTTGGCAGAGAGATTCTAAACTTTGCCAACACCTGACTTTTGTATATTGCAAAGTGGATCAGGATAGCAGATTAGCTAAACCACAGGTAAGGCAGCTCACTGATTCCTTATAGTCCACCTTCTTATAATATAGAGGACTGTAGTGGTATATCACAAGAATATATTAATGACTTTACGCACCTTTTTCTAGGCAAATCTTCTTTATACCTTTCCATATTGTTTATTTAGTGACATACCTTGCTCTGTTTTATCACATAACATGGAGTGTCTCCGAAGAAACAATAGATCCGACTCATTAGCACTCTGGGTTTACATACAAGGAGATGAAGATCAGTAGTTTGGAGTTCCCCAGCCACTTGTTGCAAACGTCTTAAATTCAGAAGATGGGAATTTCCACATTTAGCTTGGTCTTTACCACCTGGGGGAATTACCAGCAAATCCATGTTAAATGGCTTATTTATACTTCTATGGGTTATATTTCTTAGAAGTATAAACTAATTATCTTCCAAGAATTACAAATTTTCTTCATAATGATATGTTGGGAATCTAGTTTAGTCTGTAAAATGTCCCAAGTAGCCCTTGTGTAAGAAAATGGAAACTACATGAAACTTTCACGTTCCCAGAATGGAAATGCTTTGTCAGGTGGACACACAAACATTGCGTCATTCAGTGTATGAGGAGTTACTTCTAAATGTGTGTATAAATTCCTGCATGTGTAGAATTGGCATTATTCCTACACGTATGGAGTATTACAGTGTGTGTGCTTGTAGAATTACACCTATATATGTGTTGTATTACTTTGTGTGTGTGGACTAATACATCCCTATGTGTGCATAGATATACCTAGCAGAGTTGACGCCTTGTGCAATAATTTTTTAATACACACACACAGCCCTGTAGGAAAAAATGGAAGAGAAGAATAGTCCCAGAAAAGGCTTAACCATAGAGGTTCAGTGTGAAAAAATAAGGTGCCCCTGTAGTGTAACAGGGTCAAATTAATTATTTAGGAGATGAACGTAGCACATTGGAACTGAGATCTTTACAAAGTGATGGTTGGATGGTTGGATGTTCCTCCATAGGTGGTACCTGTTCAGGTACAGATGGCAGCCAATCACTGCCCTGATGTACTACTTGGGTATTTTGGCACCATTGGGCAGAAATTATTAAATAGTGGAGAACTGAGACCTATGGATGATTTAGGGCAGGGCCCCCAACCCTCCGGTTGACGTCTGATGGGTGGGACGTGCACCCACAAGCAGGGTTTAGGAGAAAGATTTGTTATGGGAGAGTGGGCAGGTTCTGGTATCATGACATGACTCTAGGGTGAAATTTCTTCCCCTTTGAGTCACACACGGCTCCCCTCACATCTGCGGTGTGAAGTCATTGCATTTAGTGGTTCAAGAGCCTTAAAAGGTTGGGGACCACTGATTTAGGGGACCCCTGGAACAATGGCATGCTGATAAAGGATGATCAGTGCAAGTGGCCCTGAGAGCATCTAAGGCCTGGATAGGTTGAAGTCTGAATTTGGATAGGATATTAGGAACTAGGTCACTCTGGCATGGAGATTTTATTCCCCCTTGGAACTGCGTATAAATGCCAATTGGGTTGGGACTTGGTATGCCGAAAGCAAGTGTTCCTTGATGTTCCTCATTTTCTGTTGGATTTTACAGTGAATCATTAAAAAACAGGTCTGTGAGACTGCATGAGTTTCTGTAGTAAACTCAACAAAAAAAAACTACAAAAGGTACAAAAACGTGGCCGCTATGTGGTGCGGGTTTCTGGGATCTTACCTGATTGGTGGTTGCTGATCAGATAGTGGATCTGCTGGGGAAGGGTCAAGTTGTTCATAGGAATTAATTCCAAAAAGGTTGGGTGGTGAAAACATTTGTCCTACCCAATCATCCTTTATTTCATTATCAGGATCGGAGGGGTATTTTTTTCTTGGTGGGTTTGGGGGTCTTAAGAAAACTTTATAGAAACTTTATAAAACATGAAAATGAAACTAATCAAACTATGAAAATTCACTTAGCTTAGTAAATGTGATTCAATGAATTCCCAATCAGGTGCAAGGGATATATAAAAAACAAGATTTTTGCTTGCACATGAACTTTATTCCATTCACTAACCTAAGTGTTATTATATTAGTCTTTATATGCCACAGTCCTTTTCAGCACTAGTAATGAACTAATGTTAAGGAATATTAACATTGGGAGGAACAAAATTGGAGGTTTACTTCATATTTTATATATATTAATGTTGGTAAAAATAAAATAAAAGGGTTTATTAGCTGCACTGCAGTGAAAAAAATTGGAAAATATCTGCTAACTGAATAAAATAAAATTCAAGGTTTTATTAGCAGACACGTAGCATGCCGTAGTGAAACATGGAGATAATAACAAAGTGCTAAATAAAACAAAATTGAAGGTATTATTTGATGATAGGGGGTCCATCACAGCAAAAAATAGGGATAATACAAATGGGCTTTGCTAGTTACAGTGATTTAAAATATAGTAACATGGATTTTTATTAAAGCTGTGACTTAATATGCATTAGCAAAATATCTCTTTCCGACAACACATGGGCACCAAATGGGCAATTGCATATATATATATATATATATATATATATATACATATATTGTATATAATACACATGCAACAATCAGCCAACTGTTACAATCGGCAGGCAGCAAATAGCTAATCACTGCAATACAAAAACAGGAAAAAGCCAGTTGTGACAATATGTGGGTAACAAACACATAAAAAGTGCAAAAAGTGGGAAAAAATGGGTAAATTTGACTATAAGGGGGCAACAAACTAGAAATTATAACAATTAAAGAGGTAACATGTAACATGTGGTAACATGAGCACAATAAACATATAAGTGTGATGTTGTATGAGGCCTGATTTATTAAAGCTCTCCAAGACTGGAGAGGATATACTTTCAAAGGTAAACTTGGGCGATCCAGCAAATCTGGAATGGATTTCTTAAAAGTAATAGGCTATTTGTCAGCAAATGTTTTCAATCTTGGGCCACATCCATTATAGATTTGCTGGATCACCTAGGTTCACTGATGAAAGTGTATCCTTTCTAGTCTTGGAGAACTTTAATAAAGCAGGTCCATTGTCTTCAAGCCTCTCCCCTGAAAACCTCCCACCAGCAAAACCCTTTCTCCCATTAAAGCCCTTATTTGTCAAAACAATTTCCTTCGGCAACCTTTCCCCAGATATGGCCCTTTTTCATAAAATACTTACCAGACGTCAGATATTTTTATTACTAATATTAATAAACAGGATTTTTTTTTAACATATTACTTAGCGCTGTACAATAAATAGGGGTTGCAAATGACAGAGAGATACAAACAATAACACAGGAGGTGGAGAGGACTCTGCTCAAAAGAGCTTACAATCTAGGAAAGATGGTGGTTGGTAAGGCCTCCTGGGGTTGTCCTCCATTGGGACACATCTGAGCTTAGCAGAACTTTCCTTCTCCACCTTTGTATTTGAGGTCTGACGGGACTGGAGGTGGTACTGCAGACTCCTACAGAGTGGTCCTACAACCTATAACATGGTGGTAGCCAATGCAAACATCTTCTTCTCCTTATATGCCATTGTACGAGTGGAGTATGATTTTAGGGTCTGATTTCTAAATAATGTGGCTTTCCAGTGACAAAAGTGAATTATCACCTTGCAAGAGATCATTCACTTAGCTTAGTGAATGAGGTGATAGTTAGCTTTGCAAAGAATACCCAATCACATGCAAGGAAATCCAAATGAACGGGATTTTTCCTTGTACATGATTGGATGGTTAAAGTCAATAGAGCTTCATTTTACTCATTTACCAAGCTAAGTAAACTATCTCTTGCAAGTAAATCATTAGGGATGAGCGAGATTTTAAAATTCGATCTTGTGGCGAATCGGGCTGTTCTCGCTTACCGAACAGAGAGAGAATGGCCTGTGTAAATTCGGCCATCGAGATCAGATTTTTTGGGATCTGCAAGAGCAAGCAGGGGAGCTGAACTGACAACTCCGCTCCCCTGATTGCTCTTGCAGCCCTGTAGTATGTGTTCTTGGATAGATATTCTCTATCCAAGAACACAAGAGTCCTGCGGCTGTGCTCATCATGAATGAATGCTGTCATGGGAATCATCCTGTAATGATTCCCTCGATCTTCCAATGGGTTCGCCAAAATTTCGCCGACCCATCGGAAGTTTGAAGAAATTTTCGCGAGAATGTCAGAAGCATTCTCGCTCATCCCTATTAATCATTTACTTTTCTATGTGAACAGCCAATATACCTTTGGTAATATTACTCATTTATATGTAATGGTATTCTTATGTATGCCGCAATATTTATTTGTATGTATTGGATCACTTCTATGTTACTGCTTCATTAATCAATTAAAAAGTAAGACCCGGTTACTTTTCATTTTGAACTATATGAAATATATAAAAATAATTGGTGACTCTGGCCCAGTCACTCCCACCCACCATTAATTATATATAGACGTCACTCTTACATACACATAACAAACTTTATTATTCCGGTTATTATTTGCTGCACTCTCAGATTTTTCTTTAGACCCAATTTATGAAAAAAATCACATTATTATTTCTTCCAGCCGTACAAGTGTTCTACCGTCACTTTGTTGTATGTTTATAGCTGAACGCTGTACACGTTCTTATTTTAGCCACGGCAGGAAGATAGATGGAATTATTTACATCAAAGAAATAGCAAATCTGGGAAATCTCGCTGCAGTAAAGGCAGTCAAGTGTTTTAAGTTCCACTCGAATGAAGTTGGAGATTTTAGCAAACTGAAAGACTTGAAAGGCTGACATGCTTCTCCAAGCTTTGAGCTTCTTTCTGAGAGGGCGAAGGCAAAGCGAGAACCTGTTCACTGCAGGGTGCGGAGACGAGGTGCGAGCTGTCTGACGCTTTGCTACATTAAACATCTTTAAAAAGTTAGGAAAGGGGAGAAGATCCTGCTGTGATTATAAAGGAAACGATTTTGTCTTGTGTTAATCAGCTGGTAAAGTAACATCGATATAAAGGACAATTATCAATATCTCACTAATAAAACTTTAATCATTCAATAATATTATATAATATTATATGAATAATAATTATTATATGATATTAATACAATTAT
>NC_092858.1:161840133-161841460 GCF_032062135.1 Pyxicephalus adspersus
TTTTGAAACCTGGACCAGATACATTCCAGGATTGCTGGATCACCCAGCTTCACTTCTGAAAGTGTATTCTCTCCAGCCGTGGAGAGCTTTCATAAATCAGAGCCTCAGAGAGAACAGAATACAAAAGAAATAAGTGACATGTAGTGGTGGGGTTGATTTACTAAAGGAATAAAGGCTGTTCACATAGTAAAGTGAATCATCTCCTTGCAAGGGATATTAGCTTAGTAAATGATATTAAGCTCTGATTCAACCCTCCAATCATGTGCAAGGAAAAATTCTGACTTCTAAATTTTCTCTCCTCCATAAGAAAAAAAAACTGAAACAGAAGACTACAGAATCTGTAGTATGTTACATTTTTGAGTTAAGATACATATAGTGGATGCACTTTACATCCTACTATTCCCTACTGACACCTCTATAGTTTCCTCATACCTAGCAAGTGTCATTCTAGTCTGCATCCAGTTCTTTATGATACCCCATGATCCGCTTTGAGGATAAGAATGGGGAACTCCAGCTGGGATAACTTTTAAAACATCGATATGACTTCTTTTTGATGTTTTTTCACTATTTCCCACCGCACTGTATAGACAATGGTCACCTACTCATTGGTAAAAGGACCATTCTTTAATCTGAGTGGCCTCTGTTAACTTGGTGGGTTATACACACAGAGCAATTGTGATTAGACATTTTACTTTTTTATTTTTACAATTTTACACTTACCTTAGGCATAATGCATGCTTGATATAAAAATATGTAAGAAATTTGATAAAATGGATTTTCCTGCAGAACATATCAATTAAATAGGCTACACAACTTACTGACCCAACACTTTATCTGTTCTAGTGTTCTGTTTTCTTTGAATTTTTGAAGATCATCTTTTTTAACAATCATTTTATTACCATATGCTCTCAAAAGTCAATTTGGGATTCATTTTATTATATTTTTAATCTTTATTTTTAGATATCAACTTGATTATTCCAAGATTATGTATTCATCCATTAACCCTTGGGTTAGAAATATATTCCATATTTTTAATGTGGACTTTTCACTTGAATTGAAGGGTCCCTTACGCTGGCTAAGCCTCTCCCTCTCCCAAATCACAAGAAGTCTCAGAAGTAGCCATGAATAGACACCTTGTGCATGGAGGATAGATCATTACATAATATACCTGATCTTTCTTTTGTGCAGTGAATCAGGAAATGCTTTGCTCCTAGCTGTGCTGCAAGTAGATAGGGTGCAGATTTAAACAGAGGGGCTATATATATATATATATATATATATTTATATATATATATATATATATATATATATATATATATATATATAT
>NC_092858.1:161841526-161848137 GCF_032062135.1 Pyxicephalus adspersus
TATATATATATATATATATATATATAATAATTCATTGGTAGTTGACAACAAATACCTGTATATTTGCTCATAAACTTGCAAAACCACAGTGGGAAAAAATTCAATGCCTGATGGATTAGGAAAATGTCTTTTTTTCCCCAGCAGAAAATTATACCAGCTCCAACAAGTCAATCTTCCTAGCGCTCCTTTAGCTGCCTGTGATAATGACATTGGCCAATAGGTGGCAATGAATAACTGCAGTAAATGACATTATAAAACAAAATGATGTGCTTTATATTTTCCCTAAATTGTAAATCTTTTCAGAAACAAAATATAATTGTGTTGTCCATACACTCTATTTGCTTTTCTTTTCTTTTTTTTTTTTTGCCTCTGAGCTAAAGGAACTCATTTGGACTTTGATGTCCCAGTAAATAGTACAATTTGGAGAGCCAAGGTGCTTATTTTCTGACTAATGTATTTTTGTTCTGTAACATATGGCCTGTTTGAATGCTTCCGCCGTTACATTAGGATAAAAGCAGTAAGGATTTGGTATGAATACAAGGTTTCACACCTCTAAGGTTTTGGCAAAATGTGCTGTATTTTCTGTTTCCAAATATTGGATCATGATGTGGATAAGCAGGTAACAGTTCTAAAATAAACTCCGGTATTACATCACAAAAATGTATACTGCTCGTTCTAATATATGTTTTTATTAAAAGGTGCATACTGTATATCATCAAAGGAAACTCAGGTTTGTTCATACTATGAGTTTTACTAAATGTGGTGCGTGGAAGTGCTTTTGTGCTGCCATTATAAATGAATGGCAATTCTGATTGTTGATTACTTTCACAGATCATGGTACATTAAAATGATACAAATATTTTTATTTAGAGTATATGCCACCAACAGCTGGTCATTTTTTCCTGTTCTGTAAGATAAAATAATTATTAGAATGTAATATGTAATGTTTAATAAAATTAATAATGAAAATAGGCAGAAAAGAAATTCAGACAGCGGTCACGAAACAAATGTTCCATTATTTTGGTGGAATCAAGAAGTGCTTCCTAATATTGGTGGCCAGAGTAGAAATGCTCCTTTGCATTGGCGGTCAGGGGAGAATTGTCCTTTTATATTAGTGGTCATTGGAGAAGTGCTTCGTAACATTGGTGGTCAGTGGAAAAGAGCTCCCTTGTATTGGTGGTCAGTGAAATAATGCTTCCTAATAATGGTGGTCATTGGAGGAGTGCTCCCTTATATTGGTGGTCATTGGAGAAGTGCTCCCCAATATTGGTGGTCAGTGGGGAAGTACTCCCTTATATTGGTGGCCAGAGTAGAAATGCTCCTTTGCATTGGCGGTCAGGGGAGATTTGTCCTTTTATATCAGTGGTCATTGGAGAAGTGCTTCGTAATATTAGTGGCCAGTGGAAAAGAGCTCCCTTATATTGGTGGTCATTGGAGAAGTTCTCCCTAATATTAGTGGTCAGTGGAAAAGAGCTCCCTTATATTGGTGGTCAGTGAAGTAATGCTTCCTGATATTGGTGGTCATTGGAGGAGTGCTCCCTAATATTAGTGGTAAATAGAGAAGTGGCCTCAAATATAGGTGGTCAGTGGAGAAGTGCTCTGGTATATTGGTGATCATTGGAGAAGTGATCCCTAATATTGGTGGTCATTGGAGAAATAATCCTTTACTTTGATGCTTATTGGAAACGGGCTTACTTATACATTGCTGGCAAGTAGAGAAATGTTCCTTTAAAAGATGGTCAGTGAAGAAATATCTTTCTGTCATTGGGGGTCGGTAAAATAATTTCCCCCATACTAGAGATATGTGTCCTGTCCCCCACCTGTCAATTGGTGGTTAGTGGAACAACATCTTTTGACTCTGAGGCTCATTGATTTGGGATGGAACTGGGCTTTGTAACAAGTAGATTTTGTTCACCTCTGCTACATGTAAATTCCAGCTGCTGTCTGTAAGATGGGTGATGGTGGGCTAGTTCCGTCACTGTCAGGATGTATTTGCATTTTGCCTGATCGGAAGAGTTGGCATGGTTGTCAGAGTTGGCAGGTCTATGCACCTCTTAGTACCTCCACTCTAAACCTGCAGCTCTTCATCAAGGTGCAAAATCATTAAAGAAAATAATAAAATATTGAACAAGAAAAAAGGGGTAATATCCATTTAAGAAACCTGCATTTGTAAAATTCACACCTATGGGATGTATTGTAATATATTGCAGGTTAATATGGAGCATCAGGTGAAATATATTGAAAATTCAACCTAAACAAATAAATTATATAAAAAAAAAACTCATGAAGATTTCAGCCAGAGGTATAAGTTCCTTCTGATTTATGAATATTTTCATTTGGTGACCCTGGGTCTTAAGTCTTCATATACGCATAGTTGGCACAGTGCTGTGGGGCAGAGGACACTCGGAGATATTTAATGAACATAGGTATATATCATACACCAAAGACTTGAAGAGTTCTGCACGGAGAAGAGCACAGGAAAAATATTGTGTTCTATTAAATCATGTTCATTAATCACAACAATATCAGATGCAAAAACACTGCCTGTTTGATTTAATTTAAAAGTATAATAAAATTATGCTTAGAACTAAATACAAATGCAATTCAGAACAATGATTTATGAATTTTAAAAGGGTTTAAAGGGAAAGCTTGGCAAAACTACATACACAGAATACAGCTCACAGGTCTCACACGTGCAGGCATAGTGGTAATGCAGTAAGTCATCAGACTGTTGCAAGAAGACCAAATGCTGAACCATGAGAATGTAATGGTGCAGTATTCTCTGCCATGGTTACTGAAGCTACATTCTGACTCTCAAGGGCCAATATTATACAATGAAATAATGAACATGGCATTACAATAATATGACAACATTAAACACTCATAGGAAATTCCTGAACATGAAACATTCCAAGGCAAGTTAAACTCTTGATGTGTTTTACCCCGACCCAAGGTAATGACCCTATGACCATGCCTCATTGGAAGGCAAACCAATTCCACTTATTGGGTTATACCTATAGTGGTGACAGGAACAGGCATTCCCATGTGGCTGGCACCTTATTCTTTATGGGCTGCAATGGGAAAGACCCTACATGTAGAATTTCATCAGAATGTGGTTCAGAAGTGTAAGGAAGTGGTCACCTTACCACCAGTCTGAGCATAATCTTAACAATAACAACTTAAGGCACAGATATACAGAATACAGCTTGTAACCATAAAGCCTGTATCTGTGCCCGGTTCCCAATGGGCTTCTTAGACATAAAGGTGAAGCAGCAGTTGAGTTATAGTTTTATATTGAACTCTTGTAGTGAAATGGAATCCATGTGAGACAAAGAAGCTGAGACTCTACCTGCCGAACACAACCTTAAAATGAAATGTATCTTTTGGATGAACTGACCATTTAGCACAGTGTTTTTCAACCTGGGTTTAGTGGAACTAAGTGACACCAATGATTTGCTTGGCTATCTGTAAGGGTGACATTCTTCCCAATAGCTATCAATGTAAGAGGCTTTCTTCCAACTGACCACCAGGCTCATAAACTGTAAATTGTGGAAATAGTATAGATAGCAGATTCCCTGAAGACCAGAAAGTTATTTTAAGGGTTCCCCCAATGGTAAAATGGTTGAGAAACACTGTTTTAGAGTGTATCTAATGCTAAAGAGATTTGGATAGTGTGGTCATGGCTTAGGTAACTTCCATCAAGTTTTGTTTGCTGCCTGAGTCACAGTTGAGGAGATTCTCCCTCTCTGTATTTGACCTTTTGAGCACAACAGGAATAGATTAAAAATTTTCATATGGAGACACTTGTTTCAGTAACAGCTTTCTGCGAGAGGAGTTTTCAAGCTGTATGCTGTTTATGTCTTTATGGATTTCTTGCGCTCTTTACCAGTGACCAGCAACATGATTGTGGCAAGCCATAGCCGTGCAGATGCGCCTTACAAACTTGCCCTTCCCCTTAATTCCAATCTCCCCCCCCAAATCCCCCCACATCCCAATCCCCCCACCAATGAATTACCACTCCAAGCATTGCTTAAATGGCCCATAGGCCTTTTATTAACAGAATTATAACCAAAATTAACTTAATATCAAATAAAATATAAATAACAATATAAATAACAAAATAAATAATAAAACAGTATAAATAAAAGCATACATAGAATAACCAATATAACCTAATAACATCATAATTAAAGAATAAGTACCAGATACATATTTACACATTCTAACCATATTGCTTTCCCAACTTTCTTACTGGTTGCAGGTCCTCGAAGGCCACCACCTTACACCTTTTTGGGGTCTGCACCTTAAAAACAGTTGCTCCCAGCCGCCCATACTCCCAGCTCGGGAACGAATATATCCTTTTCTTGTGCAGACCCTCCCCACAACACTTTACCAGACCATTAACCCAAACCAGGGGTTCCATACCAAAAATGGAACCCTAACCAAAATATTGCCACCAGCACACTCCCCCCGAGGACCTCCCGCCCTACTAGCCAAAACAGCAATTAAAAACCCAAACTGCCAACCACATAATCCCTAAAAGGGAGGAAGGTTGGGAAAACTTTTCCGGAACGCTGTCATGCTATGAAAGGGGGGGTGGTCCCTCCTCCTCCTGTCCATTTTAACTACTCTTGCCCCTCCTTAAACCTCCTCCCCCTCCTTCCCCCCTCCCTTTCCTCTCGCTCACTCTCGTCCAAAACTTTTAACCCTATGCTATCTGCCCCCTTACTGCCCAGTCATGACCGCCTTCCCCTATGCTCCTTCCTCGCTCGGTACAGGCCTCACTGGATCATTAGCGTGGCATAGGACTTCCTGAATTATTTCCCATTTGATTAAACAAGTCATCTTAGTGCAGGTACTGCTGAATACACTGCACACAGGTGCACTTTTCTTGCTGTAGTTGGGTGTAACTCACTAGAAAGCTGGATGAACTTCTCTCTTTTATTCTACAATACCACATGGTGCCCTCGGGGAACACAGCTTGCTGTATAACATTGCATGTCTTATTCTCCTTTTTTATTGCAAGTTTAAATAAATTGTATTTAAGCCACTTCAGTCAAGTAGTAGTTTAGCATACTCCCAACATTCCAGAGTAATGACGAGCAATAGCCCAATTCACTGATTGGCGTGAGACTGAGACATCTAGGAACCATCAATAAAACTAGAGAGGGCCAACTTACAGATGGAAGGCCACCCTGAATCTAGTCTCCGAGCCGAAAATATGCAATATAAAAACACCAATAAACCTAATCATATATACATTGCTACACCTGTACCTCTGTCCTGGATGAGACATTGGAATCATGACACACATTCCAGGGATAGTTACAACCTGCGTGTTCTGGTAATTCTGCTGCAAAAATCACTTTTCAGGACTAGAAACTGTTATTATGTTAATAATTAGTCACGTTAAAATGGAGTTGATGGTTGCTAATATATTAGCCAGATGCTAAAAGGACAAATAAATCACAAGAGGGCTTCCACAAAACAAATTACAGATACTATTTCTGGAAATGTAGGTAAATGTTTCTGAGAGCTTAGCAGCAGAAGACAGTGCAGGTTAATTATAATGCAATGAATCTTTATGTATGACATTTGTTGTGAACTTTTCTTTTATTACAGCTAAATTTTTTTGCCCTTAAAAAAACGGCTTTGTTTATCTGCAGAATTTATTAATTCTCTTTTTTTGCCATTTGCCAGCTGTTTTGCCTTTGAAATTTTCCATAAACAACAAAAAAGTTTAAGAAAAAGAAATTTGCATGATTAATATAGCAAAGTGTTGAACATAATCAGTTGTAACATTGGCTTCACTTTTAGTTGAATGTTTTAAAAATCAGCTTTATGTTTATTAAGCATGGAAATAAAAATTAGTCAGATCTTTGTGAAAGCAGCAGAAAATAGCTGGCGCACACAGAAATGCCGTGCATATGTTTGCATACTGCTTCTTTTTGGAAGGGGCTCCGTTAGTCTCTATTGTGAACTGAAACACAGATTGGGTTGCGCCTCAAAAGAGGTTAAGTATATGTAAGTAAAGCTACATACACACGTCCAATGGCTTTTGCCTGATAATCGTCTCAGGGCTGATATCGGATGAGAATCTGGCTTGTGTACAGCGCCCGTAGTCCATCGTCTGAACGACTGTCCTGGCAGGTCCATGGACGATAGACAAAGGATCCTAATGTAAGGAAAGGGGGAGAGCGAGCAGCGTGGTGCTGCTCCATCGTTCTCCCCCTCCCCTCTCCATTGAGCAGCATGGGTCTGTATGTACAGCACTCATTCACGCAATGTGCTGTCCTTTGTTGTTGAAGAGGATCCTGAAAGATCCTTTCCAACGGCCATAATTGCACGTGTGTATGCAGCTTTAGTGGGTAAAGCCAAAATCTATTTATCTTTGTATCATGGAATAAAGAAGACTTTTTCAACCTTCTTACCCCTAAGAAGTCCTTGAAATAACATTCAGGTGTCATTAAATACCTACTAAAACCAATTTATTTGGGAGTCAATTCGAAAAAGCCTCCTACAATTGGTAACTAGAGGAAAGAATGCCCCCTTACAGTGGAGACTAGAATTTATAGACATCTAAGAATATCATCAGAGCCATTCAATCGACT
>NC_092858.1:161848597-161852473 GCF_032062135.1 Pyxicephalus adspersus
TCTTCTGATGCTGAATCCCTGGTTTGTCACTCTGATGCATCCATCTTTTCATGGCTTACTTCTGTGTTTTTGGCCATCTTGATTGGCTTGCATGATGTAACTTGCACATGCACATAAGTTACAGTACTTCATCGTGGCTCAAATATGCAGTCTTGTGCCTGTATAGCTTTGTGTAACCTTAGGATTAAAACACTGACAACCTGGTAAACAGATGAATAACAGAGAAAACACAGAGGGTCAGCATTTTTTTCAAAAAAGAAGTTCAGTTCCACTTTAGGATATAGAATACAGTAGGGCATGATGCCTAACATACTGTAAAACAGACTTTGGGTTTCACATACACCTAACATGATAGTTGTACTTTATTTGCGCTCCTCCCCTATGCCTTGCAGGTCATCCATCTGGGGGAGGCGTATATGCCATTTCAACTAGAGACCATTGTTTTGTACTCCAGAGCTTGCCACCAGAATGGGCTGCTCACTGGAGGGGTGTCAGCTTTTTTGCTGATTTAGCCCAGGACATCCACCTACTGTCTTGGCTGGCTCTCCATTGTGGGCTAACCCTGTGCAATTGAAGGGTTTGAGTAAACTATCAAGGAAGTCCTGAAAGTATTTAGCCTGGGCTAGTCATCAATATGCTGGTCCAGGCTTCATTAGCAACTGGCTTCCTTGCTGGTTAGCCCAGATCCTAGTAATAATCATATTAAGTTAATTGAAAAACTTTTTGTATTAATTTTAATATAAAAAGGACATTTTAGTCCAACTCTACTGTGAGTAATGTTGTGTTTTGAACATGAAGCTCGCCATCAAGTGTTCCTGATGATGATGGTGATGGGGAACCAGTCTGTTCTGCATCTCACAAGGCAAAAGAGCAGCTGACAAAACAGTATTTTTAAAGATATGTTCACTTCTAATAATAAGTAATAAACAGATTTTAACAGATGTTTCAGAACATTGTGTTCAAGTATTGGAGCTAAAATTGTTACCAGACTTGTCAACAGTATCCAGGCAGTGATAAGCAGTCAAACATGATTCCACAAGATTTACAGAGGTTTTTGTCCAGTCTGAATTCTGTGAATTAACAGAACAGGAACTAATAATCCCAGGACATTGTTAAAGTGAAGTGTGTGGTTTTGTGGTGTGTACCTGGGTTAAACTGGTAAGGTGAGGAGTTTAAATTCAGCCTCAGTAAGGGACAAGAAAATAAATATTACAAGTTAGGACAACGAAAATAAATATTATTGCTTTATTAATAGATTGAACATAATAATAAAACATAACATAAACGTAATAAAAATCAAGACAGAACTCCAATAAACCAGCTGAATATATGAATAAAATAATATAAATATATTTACTGTTTTACCTGCCACAGGATTTGTGATTTCAGCCGGTTATTCTTAGGACGAGTACACCTCAACTATTCCATTAGGTCAAGTTCAGACTAGTAGACTAGCATTTTCTTGCCTAACTGCATTTTAACCTTTTTGTTGTTTTATTTTTCTGTATGCAGTCCGAGTGCATGTAGCTGCTCCAACTGCTTACAAGCATTATGTAATTCCATAAAGACATAGAAAAAAAATGCACAGCTTTCCAAATGCGAGCAAACTCCTACACAAGTGTTTTCAAAAGCCCAACGGTTACCAGCAGTCACCTGGAAGAGTTCTTCCTTAACAACAAACCTGACATTACCCTTTGTTTAAATCATTTCCTAAAATCATTTTTTTCAAAACTGAATTTTTGGTAACTGAGAACAATCAGTATTAGCTGTGTGCTGATAAATGTTCAGCAGAATCATAAATTTTTTCACTTTAAGGAAACTGAATGTGACTCATAAATTAATGTGTTCCCAGAAAATACCGGAACACTGAGAAAATATCTGCAAGTGTTTTTCATTTAACATCGCAAGCTGATGGAGGGCAGGTCTACAACTTATTAATGTTTGAGGAATAAAATATCTGCCCACGATAAATTCCACATTTCCTTAAAGATGATGTTAAAAGCTGAGCTCCAGCCTGGCCTTCAGACTTGCATAGTTGTACAGGCGCCTCTTCTTAGGACTAGATGATGATGAATGTCCTCAGTCTGACTTGGTGCAGATTCTAATGCACATTGTGAGAAGGTGACAGTATAACCGTACAAGAGTGAATGTACAGTATGTCAATGTTGTCATGTATCCAGGTCATTGTATATCTAATAGTAGTAAATACATTCAGCTGGACTTGATTTTTTCTTGTAATATTTAATATATTTTGCAACTTTCCAAGCTGCTTTATCATTGAAGTAAATTGTAGGCTCCCCAAAACTATACTGGCATTAGGCAGAGGTTCCCATCACAGTTCCGGGCTTCCTATGTTTGACATTTAATTGTTTATTGAACCTACTAATGAGCCAGATTTAAATAGCAAGATTCACCCTTATCCCCTTCATATAGGGGTCTATTTTTAAAGCAGTAAATCCCCGCATCAACATTTTCTAGTGGAGAACACCATCTGTATACCATGCCATTCTAAGATCTTTACCTGGGCATTTGACAACAATGCACAGCTTGTGATTTGAAGGTTTAGTATCTATGCAGACTTCCTGACATCAAGGATGAGATGCCTAGCATCTTATCCTTGGTGTCAGGAAGTCTGCATAGATACTAATATATAAATATATTCTCCTACGCTGTGAGAATTGATAAAGCAGCTTGGAAGGCTGCAAAATGACTTTAAAATTACAAGAACAAGTCCATCTGAATGTCACTAACTACTACCAGATATCTAGTTAAGCATTCATTGATGCCAATCAAAACATGTTTCTGGATGATTTTTTCTGCTTTATAAATAGATCCCTTAGACTCCAGTGGGGTTCATCGCAAAGTTTATTCTATTTGCAAACTGAACTTGGTAAGATTCCCTCATATCTAGTCATTGGATTAAGGAGCTGATGCTGAATTGTCATCCAAAGACCACACTAAAGATAGCGACCCAGTGACCTGTAAATCTGAACCAGAACATAAAGATGTCACCCGTCTCCCATTTGTATTAATATTATTATTATTATTAAACAGGATTTATATAGTGCCAACATATTACGCAGTGCTGTTGGGTAAATCAGGGTTGCAAATGACAGATGAATACAGACAGTGACACAGGAGGAGAGGACTTTCTAGTGTGTCTTTGTATTGTAAAGATTGGAAAATTGGAATTTAGAAATGTTTAGATATGCAACAAAAGTTTTTAGTAAGGCCTGGTTCAGACATGTGGCTGACCACAGACTCAACTGTGCTCCTAACTGTTCTCATTCATCGAAATGGGAGCAGTTGAGAACCATTTTGTGCATGAGTTTGCAGTGGACTGGGTACAGTTCCTGAAGGCAAGTAGGTTCTGACTGTGTGGTTACTTTTCCTCCTTCTGAGGAAGGACCGCACCTCACTGCACTCATATTCCATGACAAGTGGGTGTCAGTCTCTGTGGTTGACAGCTTAGTAGTTGGAGAGGGGCAGCAGGGAGTGGCTGAGAGCTTTAGTTTTCAGGTACAAGTCTGAAAGGGGCCTTACACTATATGCTCCAATTTTCTGAAAACAATCGAATTGGAGATTAAGTCCAGGGGTCCCAAAGGGCGGTGGGTTTCAAAAAATAAGACAACTGGTGGGTATTATAAAAATAATCTATTTACTTAGCTTCAAATGAGAGTGGTGTGCTGTACCCTTTAAAAAAACAAAACAACAAAACAAGGTATAAAACAAATAAAAAAAAAAATAATAAACTATGTTCTGCAGTTATGCAGCATTCATCAGTGACCCTTGTGCTGGTGAGATGTTGATCTGTATTAGACATGCAGCACATCCCAGACTCATCCACTCCATTTATTCCAGATCACATACTTCAAT
>NC_092858.1:161853140-161870342 GCF_032062135.1 Pyxicephalus adspersus
GGATAGCGTTGGGGGCTACTATTGGGGGGCTCAGTGATTCGGCGCGGGGGGAAGTCGTTGTCTGTTTTGAGGGACCGCTGGGGGATCATTTGAAGGAGGAGATTCGTGAAAAGATTTGGAAGGGTGAGTTTGTTGATATATTTTCACTTCTGCCGTAGGAGTGTTTTAATTTGGATAAAGGCTAGGGGGGTAATAGTAGAAGGGAGGAGAGTGAGCAACGGTGTTTTCGGGTGATTCCTCGCACGTTTTTCAATTGGCTGCAGGCTTTTGGGATACTGGCGAGTGTGGTGGGGGAGAAGCAGCCCAGCCAAT
This sequence comes from Pyxicephalus adspersus, assembly GCF_032062135.1. Lineage (NCBI taxonomy): Eukaryota > Metazoa > Chordata > Amphibia > Anura > Pyxicephalidae > Pyxicephalus > Pyxicephalus adspersus. The sequence continues at coordinate 161,853,453 of NC_092858.1, forward strand.
GTGCTGCTTTATTCTGATATTTGGACACTATTAGGAGGCCCATCGGCTTTATGGGGGAACTGCTTGGTTGCACTATGACGAGCAGTTCCGCCAGAGGACAGCAGTAAAGCCAGTTTGTGGATGTGCCTTATGACATCAATGAGGCAGGAGGGCCCTCAGTTTTTTAAGGGAGGGGCCAGCAGACAGCAATCAGGGAGTCCGTCAGCCGTTAAGAAGAAGGGAGTCTGTTGGCTCTTCAATAAGGGGGTTTGTAAGTTTGGCACACACAGGCACGCTGCTTTAAGCATGGTGGCGGTAGAGGGGGTGAGGCCGCTGGAAAGAGGGATGACGCAAGTGAGGGTAGGAAGGATGCGCCCCTTTTTAAATAAATACCCAGATAGGGTAGTGGCGCGGGTGTTGGAGGAAGGTTTCGAGTTTGGTTTGAGGATCCCAAGCACCATAGGGCAGCTTGTGAGGGTCTCTGGGAATTTGAAGTCAGCGTTGGGGCATCCGGAGGTGGTGGCAGAAAAATTGGAGAAGGAGGTGAGTCTGGGCAGGATGAGGGGGCCATTTCCGGCGACCCCTCTGGAGGGCTTAGTGGTATCTCTGTTGGGAATCGTACCAAAAAAGGAAGTGGGTAAATTTTGGTTAATTCATCATTTTATCGTTTCCCCTGGGGAGTCAGTGAATGATGGTATTGACCCAGAGATTTCTGTTGTTTATGCATCTTTGGATGCGGCGATTAAGTAGGTGCGGTGTTATGGGGCCAGGGCTTTGCTAGCTAAGGAAGATATCAAGGTGGCCTTTCATTTTTGGAATAGGTTGTTAGAACAGTGTTGGGGGTGGATTTAGTCATCCATTACTTGGATGACTTTTTGTTGATTGGGTCTCTGGATTCATCTGTGTGCAGGGTGCTGTTGACCACATTGCAGCACGTAGCTGATCATTTTGGAGTGCCATTGGGGCTGAGAAGACCAAGGGGCCTTCGACATCGCTGGTTGGGTAAGCTTAACATTGCTTGCAGGATTTTTGCAGATGGGGAGAATTTTTCGTAGGAGATTGGCGGCTGCTACTTCAGGGGTGGTCTTGCCATCTCATTTCATTAGATTGACAAGGGAGCTGCGAGAGGACTCGGAAGTGTGGCAGAATTTTCAGGATTCCTTTAATGACCGGGCCCTGTGGCTTGAGGGTCCAGTTGACTCGTGAATCTAGAATTGTTCATGGATGCAGCAGGGTCGACGGGTTTTGGTGTGTACTTTGGGAGTAAATAGTGTGTCAGAAGGTAGCCTGAGCCTGTAACCTGGAGCACGGGGGGATTGGTGAGTAATAGGAAGTTTAATAATGAATTTGATAAATGTTTTAAATATTATACATATTTCGGTGAGTTATGCCTAAGAATTGTAGGCCACAATGAAAAATAAATTTCCATGCAAAAGAAATGTAATGCTTTTTGCATGGAAATTTGGACGGATATAGAATGCTAGGGAGTTTAAGGTTGATTTTTTATGGTTGCGGCTTCAGTTGCCTGGTGTTATTGTGGTGTGGTCCGATTTTGTGGCTAGAACCAGTTGGAGGGGTGCTAGATCGGTGGGGAAGATTATAAAGGCAAGGATAAAGATGAATAGGAAGGTTGGCCATTTTGTGGCACATAATGGGGGTATTGTGGTGCGGCATAGAAAGTTGGAGGATGACACATGGAGGTACTTGAGGAAGGATGACGTACATCTCAATGCCATAGTGATGGACATGTGATTCCTGGGTCTCCAGGATGGTATTAAGCATGCGGGTGTGGAGGAGCGCTCAGGTGTGAGGTTTCATGCCTAAGCGCTGTGACAGTTGGGGTTTTGGAAGGCAATTATCCAGTGCATGGTATTTGATAGTTTTTGGCTGGGGGACCCTCTTTGGTGGGGTCCCCCCCACTTTGTGGTAAAAGGATGGTCATGGCCCCTGAGGAGGTGCTTGGCGGCTAGGGGCCTAAGGTGGAGTTGTTGGAAGGATTAACTTCCTGTTGGGTGCAATATTTGCCTTCTGAAACCTGCAACCTGGTTGGTTTGGTTTATCTCTGGAACTTGGAGTTGATAATATTGGGGGTTATTGTATGGTTATGTTTTCAGTAAATGGAGAAAATTGGGTTATGATTGATTAAGTTATATAATTTGGAGGTTAATTTGCTTATGTCAACTTTGCTAGAATTTTACTGTTTTAGGGGGTTAGTTATTCGATATATATTTATTTTAATATGGTTATTTATTTGTTAATTTTTTGTTATTTCCCTGCTAGCTAATTTAAGTGCACATCAGTGTATGTGTCATTAATAGTGGGGAATGGTTGGTAAGCAGGGTGGAGGTTGTGGGGAGGGCGTGTTGTTCAATCCTGGGAAAGGTGATCTGAGCTACCCCTGGTCAATTGTATTTTTTTTGTTTTGGGGGAATTTTGGGTTTAGTCCCTCTTTATTGAACAGAAGTACATGCACTTATTTTAAATGTTTTATAAATTTATATTGGGTAATTTCATCATAAGGGTTCTTGTCTAGACACTTCCTGATACAGGATGATAACTGTGCAGTGTATTTTTTTTCTTTTTCTTTAAACTTATTTTATAGAAAATTAGCATTTTGTAAAATATATTGATTATCCCAACATGGATAAAAAGATATTCAAACAGAATGGAAACTAAATAAAATTCCACTTCCACAGATCAATGTTTCTGCCAGGGTTTGCCTTAAAAGCCTTACTTAGATTTTTTTTTTTTGTGATGTGTTACCTGCTAAAACTCGTGTACATTGCATTTACTTTATCAGATAGCTCCTGAAGCTATTAGTGGTACCCCCTGGGGATGAGAATGTTGGTTGAGAATCTAGAGTCTGACAAAGCTAAACTGTGTGCAAAGTTGCAAACCTTTTTTAATTATTTCCAGTGAAACATTTATATTTAGGCCTAATATTCAGTTAATAATGTGGGACTGGTTAGTCTGGGTACTAATCAGGCAAGCCCAGCACTTCAAATCAGTGGCATCCACAGAATAAGGAGGTGTTGAGGGGGCATGGGTAATCCCCCTACAGTTTTCTGTCACATTACCAGCCTTTAAAAATGTTTACCTATCCGGCTGCCTGAATTCCTGCACATGAGACTCTTTAATCACTGGCATGGTTTTCAATAGATTGGCGTAGGGCCATGTGGTTTCTATGTTCAAAAAGTGAATAAAGTCATTATCAAGTAACTACAGACCGGTAAGTTTAACGTCCATAGTTGGAAAGGTCCTATAGAGTTTGATAAAGAACCACATAGAGGAGTTTGTAATATGCAGTCCAGTTTTGGGCACCAGTTCACAAAAAGGACACGAGAGAGCGCAGAGAAGGGCAACTAAACTAATAAAAGGAATGGAGGAGCTCAGCTATGAGGAGAGATTAGCTGAACTGAATCTATTCTCCCTTGGGAAGAGACGTTTAGGGGGAATATGATCACCTTGTGTAAATATATAAATGGTCCATATAGAGAACTCTCTTCCCCATTATTCACTTTGACATCATTACAAAGGACAAGAGGACATTCTTTGCGACTGGAGAAAAAGAAGTTTATGCTCCGGATAAGGAAGGGATTCTTCACTGTAAGGTCTGTGAAAATGTGGAATTGGCTCCCTCAGGAAATAGTTTCAGCCACTACTATAGATTGCTTTAAGAATAAGCTGGACGCTTTTCTGGCAGCAAAGAATATAACTGGGTATTAAACCTTTTAAGGAAAGATTACAGACTGTTGATTCAGGGAACATCAGATTGCCTCATGGAATCAGGAAGGAATTTTTTCCCCTGTTGGAGCAAATTGTACCAGGGGTTTTTTGCCTTCCTCTGGACCAACTATGTCTTATAGGGTTTTATATCTGGGATATATTTATTTTTCTAGTGGTTGAGCTTTATGGACTTGATGTCTTTTTTCTCGCGGACTTACTATGTAACTGTGTATATGATACAACCAAGCCAGTTGCAGACACCAGTCTATGTGCTTCTGCCTGCAATTGCAGGTTATTGCAGATGCTGATTTTGGATCATAGCATGGCTGGCTCATACAATGTCAAGACGAACCAACCCAAAAGTCATGGCATCACTACGCAACAGCCTTCTGCTCCTAGACAGAATCAATTTTACAGTTCTCCTCCAAGGCACCTTGGGTCACGGCTATGTTATTTATTAGATAGATTGGAAAGTCCCCTTTTTATTTTATTGTTCTTCGACTTCCAGATATTATGGTATTATTGTTTCATTTGTTCAGCTACTGAGGGTATGTTAAGTACTGAGGGTATGTTAAGTACTGAGGGTATGTTGATACATGAGGGTATGTTAAGACGGCTGTCTCTGGCTGCTCCAGCCAAATGAACGACAAAAGCTATGTCCAGAAAGACGTTGCTGGGCCCTACAAAGGTAAGTATTGGTTATGAAAAGAACAATAAAGAATGCTTTTTTTCTTTTGTGTTGACTATTTCTATGGATAATTTAACCATTTCTGGGAATGGGTAGAGGGTACTATGTACCCCTGTATTCATTCCCCCAGAGTGAGGGGGCAGATATCTGCGCCACTCTTATTAAAGGGCACTTCCTGAAGGCTTCTCAGAAAACAGTGGTTCCATTTTGGGAATGAGGCCTTATCCCCCAACCATGGCCTTTGGGCTTACTTTACAGGCTATGTTACGCAATGTTATAATGTCATTGCTGCTTTACCAATGAAATATCTGGACTTACAAAGGCACAAAGGTCCCCTCCTTATCTGTCTTTTCTGCTTTGGTGCTTAAAGCTTGAATGGGCTGCTCCTTCTGCGAGTCTGGGCACTGCATCAGCAGGGGGCTTTTCTCTAATAAAAAACAAAAAAGTGCTCAATCTCATGTATGTGCAGTGAGTTCAGTGCTCATTTTTTTTTTTTACATTTGGAGGAAGACACTTCACCCGTTCTCACATTTGCGCAATGTAAGGTCGAGAGACATCAGAAAGAACGTAGACGGTGTTGCTGGAGGGAAAGGCAAGCCCTGAAAAGAATGGCTTTTCACAAATAAAGGTGAGTTAAATGTTTTTCTTTTAATGAAAATGACTTTATAATATACATTCTATTTCAGTTTATAGGCCTTTGATGCAGTGGCTGCATTGGTTTACCTTTCCAAGCTTTACATAATAGTCATATATATTTGTCCACCTACACTTTCCTTATTTATGAAGAAATTGTGTTCCTATTGTATTTGTTCGAATTGCAAATCTTTTTTTTCTCGTATTATACATACTTTATAGGTATTACATTTGTTTTCATCTTTTTCAGGGTAGGACATACTTGTGCAAGTTAAAATGAAAAATAAATACAACTTTGCATTTTAAATGCTACTTCTCAGTAAATATTAATTTAAAAGTCATACATTTATAGATGATAAGAAATACATTTAACATGCAGAAAAAAGATTTATGACATTATGAAAACCTGTTATAAATTAAAAACAAGAGACGTCTACAAGAACAAAGATATTCTGGAGACGAATCTTAAAATCTGCAGGCAGATCTGAAGAACATAAATTAATACATTTTTATATATACATTAGAGTAGTGTTTCTCGACCTTTTTAACATGGAAGGACCCCTTAAATTAACTTTTATGTTTTCAGGGATCACCTATTATAATTATTATATAGTATATTAGTGTGAAGGTCAGTGGGAAGAGTTCCTCTTACATTGCTGGCCATTGGGAAGAATGTCACCCTTACAGATAGCCAAAAAATCCATTGATGTCGGGTAAATTGACCTGAAAGTCACAAATTGCTCATTGTTCAAGGAACCCTCAGCAACCTCTGGAAGAACCCTGGTTGAGAAACACTGTATTAGAGTAATTGTTACATATATATATTTAACTATTGTATGTAAGAATAGGTGTTAATATAATCCATTGTGCAGCAATACTTGGAGAGGTGCAACACAAGCAGCCAATCAGGCCCTGCTACCGAAACATATGAGAACATACCAAGAAGAATTATTGCTTCTTCATTGTCCAATCCGCAAGCTTGATGTGTTTGACCAAATTTTCCCAGCCAGGCGGCTTTGTTTCTTCTATACAGGTGGATGACATAGCTATGGACTGTAACAAGAAGTATCTAGTAGTGTTGCAGTTAAGAATTGGGTGATATAGAAACCTAACCTGAACGTCTGAGATTCATTTTGGTTCCTTTAAAACTAAAATAACCACATGAATTAGTTTTTGATTTAGGTTGTATGCAGTCCGTTAGCATATACAGTAGAAAGCTTCCCTGCATTACCAGCTAATAGAAATGCTCCTGACTGTATACTTTAACAGCAAGGAATGCTCTTGTTGGCAGGTGGTTTCAGAAGCGGCTCTATCCTTGGCAGCCAACAGCTAATGGGAACTCTACTGGCTGTGTACATTAACTAAGGGCTCAATGATGGGTAAACATGGCAAGAAATGCTTGGACAAACTTCAGACATATTCAACATGGCCATGTTCACTCATCACTGCTGGTTAGATGAAATGGTCAGTAAAGTTTAACTGCTTCCTGACAACTGCAGATAGTTGACCAGTCAGATGGATCGAATACCTGTTTCTATCACTACAAGCTGTAGTTTCTCCTGTTGGCTCATACGTACTCTAGTGATTTATAGGCTGTCAGAATAAACCACCATTTGAGGCAAGAAAACAGGTATTCCGCACACCAGGAAATTTGGAATACTTGGATGTGGCTGGGGAGCAGTGACTTGGCAGCATTTCAACAAGCAAGCCACCAGAAAGATAAATATGTTCACACTTTTTAGCGGGTATGCATTTATATTCAACTGACCCCCGTATGAGAATAACCACATTAAAGGAAAACCTGTCATAGGGGAAACATGAAGGCTACCACTACTGATGTCGTCTTTTGAAAATGCCAGTGACCAGCCTGTCATGTAACCCACTCACCTTCATACATTGACCTGTAACAAGTATTCAGATAAAGATTTCTATAGGAAGATGACCTGACTGATATAGGTAAGTAAAGATTTGACAGGTTTCCTTAAAATGTTTCTGATCTGTATGGCTTTGTTTATTATTCCGTAGAGAGAATGTAAAAGAAATGCCAGCATCGCTTCTAGTGATTTTTCATGCTATCAGAAATGTGTCAAGAATTCTAAAAAAAAAATCAATTTCTCGGTGTTTATGAGTATGTATTATCTTTAAATTGAAATAATGTAGAAAAAATGTGGAAAACACTTTTCTAGTTTAGAAAAACTGGTGGGGAAAACAGGGTGTTACCCAAAGCAGCAAATAGAAAGTGTGTTTTTATTAAACTTGCACCAAACAATCCTTAATTGACATTTAAAATCTGAGATTCATTCTGACAGTATAAGGAGGTGTCATGCCCATGTCTGGTGTCAGCGTAGGTCAGATGCCAATCCCTCAATCCCCACTGCATACTTCATCCTATAACAAGCCTACACTTAGCACTTAGTTGCCAAGGAGGTCCAAGGAGAAGGTCCAAGGTGAAAGAGTGGTTAGGAAATAGAATTGGGGTCATACACAGGAGTTGGTCAGCTAGATATGGTTTCTCAAGGAGTCAGAGGTGAGAGAATAGGTAGAAGATAGAGTTGGGATTATACCCAGAAGCCAATCAACCAGACATAAATAGCAAAGGGCCAGAGGCTTGACTGCAGAAAAACAGATCTCGCAGCTCTAAAACACAACACCAACAACCAACCAACAAACAATACCAACCCCCTTCCCCCTTTTCCCTAAATAATAACCACATCATAATATTTGGTTAATGGCCCGAAGGCCTTTATACCAAACATTTAAAAACTATTCCAAATATATAATGTATAAAATATATATGTGTCCCCAATCCACCGTAAGATTGCACCAAATGACCACTAACCCTCGAGGACCCTTTCAAACACCATCCTAACAAAACCTTTAACATAACCAAACAATCCTAAAATAGAAGGGTAAGCTAATGGCCTTCCACTTCCTATTCCTGTCTTTTTCACAACTTATCCCCTCCTTCACCTCTGCCTCTTGACCCCACCTCTTTCTAACTAAACTAAATAATTAACCCTATCCTTGCCGGCTCTGTCTACCCAGTCATGCCAGCCTCCCTCTATGCTCCTTTTCTCGCTCACTCCAGGCCTGACTAGAGTGAATCAAGGTTGAAGTCATGCAAACATCATGGTGGACTAGAAAGGTCAAACAAATGGTGGCTAGCAATTAAAAAGAATACCGATATAATGGACACTTGCTGTGGTTCCTCCTGCTAGCTTGTACATAATATAGTAAAACAACAGTGAGCATGACATGAGCAGAATTCATCCAGAAGTGTGGGAATTTTTACAGAAGATTTAAAGATGTAAAGCAGTGGCTTTTTAAGAATGCACACTCAGTATTCTGTTTTTTTTACATTATTAGTTGGGGGATGGTGGTAAGAAGTTGAAGGTAGTGGTGTGTGTGGTGGGGTGGATGGCTACAGGAATAAAAGTTAGACATTTGGGGTTAGATACCGTAGTTGGTCCTTCCAATGCTCTTTAATAATATACAGTATTTCCTATTGACCTTCTGTACTCTCCTCCTTTATGAAATATATTTTTCTTAAAATTAAAGATACCTTTGAAGCAGAAATCTGACTGTCATGACCCAGGAACACCTACAATGTTGTAATGTGCTTAGCATAACTGGCAAAACAATGACCGTATATTTAAAAAAAAAAACATATGACCGTAGATTTAGGTAAGCGAAAATTTTAAAATAAATTTGGTTTTCTTTACATAGTGATTAGTTGGGGAAGGGGAGAAATAAAGGGTAGTGATGTGTGTGGAGGAGGTAAGGGTGATGAAACTTCTGAAGGTGGACTTCTATTGGAATTGAGGACATGAAAAGTTTTAGGGGAGTTGGCCTTCCAAATGTCCTTCCAATAATTTTAATATACAGAATTTCCTACTGACTTTCCTTCCCCTATCCAGTATATCTTTTTCTCTTTACCCACACATATTCTTTAAATAAACTTTTTTGTGACGGGAAAAAAATAAGTACTTGGGTTTGGTTGTTCTATGCTATTAGCCGATCTCTGGCTTGCACTGTGAATAATATTGTCCGTACCTTGAATTAATTTGCAGAATCCACCTTTGCAATGTTCCAGGACTTTGTAAGGTAAGGGATTTGCATGGCTGCTTTTGAAAGTAGAGACATTTCTACCCAAGCAGACTTGGAATGAGATTCAGCTGCAAGGCCATTTATAAGCTGAAATTTCCCTTAATGTCAGGTAAATGTTAGGTTAAGCAGTTTGGAATGGAATGTGTATTGCCCTTCTGTGTTTTAATGAAAAATATTATGGGAAAACATGCTTTTTATGCTGTTTTTTTGCTGGTAGTTGGGGAAAATGCCTTAAAAACAATGGCTGAAAACACACATGAACTGCCACAACTTCAGATATGCTTTAAAGGAGGGGAAAACCCAAGAAAAAAAAGTCAAAAGTACAACAGGACAATTTGTTTCCCTTGTTCAAGGTCTTCATATAAATGCAAGTCAAGGAAAAGCAAAAGCAGCTTAGAAGGTCAACGGCAAGGAAGAAAGATCTTATGCTGATCTCAAAGAAAAGGCATGCTGCACTTGGCCATCAGTAAAAATCCCAATAGAACATCGTCTGACCTCTGGTACTCTAGTGAAATATAGGGAAAGCTCAGGTCAGAAGCCGGGCTTGTTACAGCAGGAAAATCTCATCAATAGGGGAGCATAAATCAGTAGTAGATAGCGCCAACTACACCCTGCAAAATCTATTGATTGTAGTGCCTCTTTTATTGCTTTTGTTTCAGCTATAAACCTTCTGTAAAGTTTATAAAGTTTGTTTTTGGTATTTGGCAAAGGGACCTAATTTCACACAACTTTCCTGAGCATAATTAATGCATGCTCAAAATTAGTTACAGACGAAAAGTTTAGAACAAATTTAGAATTTGGATCTGTAAAGTATTTTTCTGTACGTTGCGCTTACAAAGCATATTTTATTGGCAAACCTCTTCAACCTGACTTGGTTAATGCAGTTTCTTTTGTTGCCATACATCTTAAATGTTTAATCCAGGAAACCAGTATGTACAATATCATTTCAGCGAAGCTCTTTTCTTTCTTGGAATAATGTGCACTTGGCGAGCTTCGATATAACAGGCTGACATTTGCAATTAGACATGGAAGGCATAAGTTGCTTTTTAAAGCTGTCTTAGCTCTTTGCAATGTGTGCCAGGAATCGTGCCAAGATTTGAAATTATAAAAGCCACAATTTAGCACATGACTCCACACATCTGAGGTGTGTGAGTTATGGGAGGATGGTATAATCACTTTCACTTAACTTTTTAAATGATAGTCTATTTATTTAATAAATCCCTTTAAATCAAAGACTAATAACCCTTCTATGGTATTCACTTTTTAATCCAGGCTTAAAAGGGGCAATGTAAATTATAAAAAGTTCTGCTTTAAAAGGTAATCTATCATACTTAAAAATAAGACAAATCTGAGAAGGTTATCTGTTATCCAGATTACATTTAGGTTGACTTGTTTTGTAACAATGAAGACATTTTTCTATTAATCCAAGTTGCTTCCTCAATGCAGGTTCCTAGAAGTCCTTGCTTTTGTCTAAATTAACCTTAAAAATCCAGATTTTTTATCGGAATCCACGGTCACTTTGACAACAGCACTGACTTGATGAGTAGCAAACTCTTTGCTGTAAACCTGGGATTTGCATTCATATAGTGAGAGGCTTTATATGATTTTAATGAAAGCTATTTTTATTTTGTATAGTACACTATAGTACAACAGAGAATGAAAAAGCAGGTAGGCCTGGTCTGGTATTTTATGGGATCCTATCACAGTTACAGCCTTAATTTTTCTCCCATTGACTTTAATGGGATTCGAATTCGAATTCGACCACCCGAATTTTTTTGCTATATTCGGCCGAATAGCTGTTGAATCGAATAGTGAGCTATTCGACCAACACTACACACCACTTTCACATGCTGAGAAACTTTGACAACAGGTTCTGTAATCCAGAATACGTTTGGGATGACTTGTTAATAAGGAAGTCAATTTTTTATTAATCTAAGTAGCTTCTTCAATGCAGACTCCTAGAGGTCCTTGTATATGCCTGAACCATAAAAACCCAGACTTTATGTCTGAATTCATGGTTACTTTGACAGCAGGGATGACTTGATGAGTAGCAAACACTTTGCTGTAAACTGTTGTGTTTGTTGCTCCCCAAGTTTGCAAACAAATGTAAGCATTTGCAATCAACCAATGTGAATATGGTTGACATTTTCAAACCATCTCCTATCCATGCTAGGAGATACTTATACTTATCCGAGATCTGAGTTTATCAGGAAGTGTTCACCAGTTAGTGGCCTATAACTTTGATGGGTTGCAATTAGGGACAGGAAAATTGTGGGATTTTCAAGGTTTAGAAATTGGGATTCTAACCTAAGGCTTTGATTTTGAAGGCCTCTGTAGGTTTAGATATCAGCAATTTCTACATGCAGATCTTTTCTCTCTTTTTAGCTGCGCATGTGTGAAATTTGCAATTTTTTTTTGTATTGAAAAAAGGGCTCCTTTTGTGCATGCCCAAGATCAGTGTTGCCCTTGAAAAAAAAATACTTTAAATATAAGGATTGTCCGCCCTTTCATGAAAAGTAAAAATTCTGAGTTTAGGTCCGCTTTATCTTTTATCTCATTTATCTCATAATACACTAACCACCTTTTTCCCCTTTCTGATGTAAAAAAAGGTTAGCTTCACACACATACATGCATCATACCGCATGCATTAATGCATACATGTTTTGGTGTACTCCCATTCATTGTAGTGGTTCCTAATGCACATTCACAAGGTAAAAATAACACAGTTGTCCTTCATTACATCACAGTTATCAAAAACCTTGTGTTGAGGGGAACTGGAGCCAAAAACAATACTTTTTGTATATGTCTAATTATTAAGGACCCATAGGGATGAATGTCATGGGTATCGCACCGGTATGAAGTAACACGTGTACATACAGAATTCATTCACAGTGATGATATGTTTGCAAAAGAATTCAGTGCACACAAAAAGTGTTATATCATTTGCAACTATTTTGGAATATTTTAAATGAATGTTTTAGTGCTTATAGTTTAGATAGCATTCATAGAATGAGAGTCTCCATATGATTTTGAAGAAAGCTATTCGTATTTTGTATAGCATGCTTTTAAAACAGAGAATTAGGAGGCAGGTGGGCCTGGTATGGTATTTTATGGGGTGCCATCATAGTTAGTTACTACCTTGCACATGACCTACCCATGCTATGAAACTTTGACAATAGGCTCTGCAGGGACGAATCGTAACGCAGCAAATTTGCAGCAAAGGTTTAAATTTGCAGGTTCTTCTGGCTGCCAGCATACCATGGGAGATGAGTTCTTTCCTTATCAGTGTTGGATCATCACTACTGGGAACCTTTAAATTGTTTCTAGCAGAAGATAAAAGTTACAAAACTTCACTGCAAAAAAGGTATAGAATCTTTAGCCCTGAAATCTTAAAGATCTTTCAGAACTTTCTATGCAGAAAAATCAGAATATATCGGCTTTACTGGTGTTTTCTGTTAGTATTCCAGGGCCGTCTCTACAGGAGTTGCGGGTTACAAATGAGTGTTGAAAAGTGTAAAGCTTTCTTTTGAGGTAAAATGTGTTTCACAGTTTAGACTTTTAATTGAACGAAGCAATCTCCAGATTTAATCATTTTTACAGTAGACGTTGATGAATAACACTTCAAGTGATTAATATCCGCTCTATAATGATATGCTGCGCTTTTCACAACTGAACTGTTTCCATTTCATTGATCACAACACATTTGGTTATTTTAGTTCTGTGTATTGCTTTTTAATTTAACTTGATTTTCCCGTTTAATTTGAGTTGTTAATGACATTCGTGTGTACTGTAGATGAATGTAAAAAAAAGCTGCTTGTTTAGAAAAGATGTGAGCTTGTAAGAGATTGCCTGCCGTGCGGCCTTGTTTTTTTACTCCTTCAGTTAATATGCAGAACATTTACATGCTGGAGAAGTATAGGAAACAAGATGTAGGAGCTAGGGAGGTATTGTGGAGCACAATGATGGATCTGAAGAAATACAGTGTAATTATACACAATGTAGGAGCTGGAGTGTAATAGGGAAACATAATGCAGGAGCAGGTGAGGTACGAGGAAACACAATTTAGGAACTAGCGAAGTATGGGAAAATAACTAGTGAGCTATAAGGAAACATGATGTAAGCACCAGGAAGGTATATAGAATCACAATTTAGAAGTTGAGGACATGACTGCAAAAAAAAAAAAAATAAATTCATCAAACCGCCTCCCCCTTTAATAACAACATAGAAGCATCTTTGAAACAAAATGGCTGAGACAGCCGTTTATTAACAAAAGGTTAACCTATTTACTAATTAACAACCATCAACCTAACTAATACCCATAAAAGCTCTTCAGCACTGAAAAACTGGTTGCAGATGTGGGAGTTACACGGATTGATATGTTGGCACCAAGATGCATCCCCAGATACCTTGGCTACCAATATCACCCATCCAAAACTCACCGCCAACTTAAACCCCCCTTGAAATGTATTTTTTACAATTCGGCCCCCACAAATCACCTGCCTACCTCAACCGCCTCCAACCCTTCAACAACCCCCTCTTGCTACGGTAGGCGACAGGGCAGGCGGGGGGGGGGGAAGCTAAAAAAAAGAAAATAGGTGACTGAGGTATTATTAATAAGGTACTTTTTTAATAGAGTATTTCTATTAACAAAGAACTGAAATCCAAATCTAATATTAGATAATATATAGCACAAGTATATCAGCAAACGTAAATAAGCTTAGTACAACTGTCCCTAAAGCCTGCAAACTAACTTTGCTGCCCCAGTAATAATGGTCATACAGATGATAGATTTAAGAAGATCTTTAAATGTCAACATGCTGATTGGCAAGCAGGCAGGAAAATTATGTGCAAGGGAGACTAGACACGTTTTGCATCTAAGAAATCATGCTTCATCAGGAGAAGCATGAACAACTGTGCTGCTCTAGACACTGGACCACTGTGGTGCTCCAACCATTGGATCACTGTGCTGCTCCAACCATTGGATCACTATGCTGCTCCTACCATTGGATCACTGTGCTGCTCCAACCATTGGATCACTATGCTGCTCCTACCATTGGATCACTGTGCTGCTCCTACCATTGGATCACTGTGCTGCTTAATCCACTGGCCCATTTTCTCCTCCTGCCACCCCTCCTGTCACTGGCCCATCCTGCAGCCCCAGCATTTAAGCAGTCATGTTGTTGAACTTACTGTTCTATTTTACAGCCACAGAACCATTGTGCTGCCTTAACATCTGTTCCACCAGACTACCCTATTCTACAACTGTACTATATTCTTATAATTTACTTTTGTCCAAAACTTGTTTTTGTAAACATTAACATGCATTTCTTCAGATTACAATAGACAATATGCTGCAAGGTAAATGATTTTCTCAAACAAACCTTAGAATGTTGTATAAACATCTACAACAATGCATTATTTCTCGCCCATGTAACAGTGCACAGGTGATTATTCATCTGTTTAATTGACTTCACTGTGGAGAAATATTCTCATTTAGTATTTTTTCATCATGTGTATATCCCAGCGGAAGGTGTAAATAAAACAAAGCAAATTGTTTTCATTAAAGGTAAAATGTAATTGCTTTTCTTGATTCTGTTGATATCATTGACACCTTGGAGTACTCAAAGGTTGCATTATGAGCTGACCTGAACAGGCAAAGCTCCATTCTGCCGATGAAAAGCTTGTGATAATTTGTACCTGTCTTAAAGGGAAACTGTAACTGTGGGAGGAAGCTTGGTTTAATTACCGTTTTTAAAACCCGTATTTTCTCCTTCCATCCGTCTTCCTTAGCTGCTTAATTAGAATCTTATAATATTTATTAGGAAAGTCACTAGAATGGCTCTACAGGGAGCTGACATTTTTGCAAATACTCATTTATTGTGGCATAGTTCATCTAACAAGAAACAACTGCTACTAGCTGGTAAGCTTTATGGAGATTTGTTTAAAAGAGGGACAAATAGAGATGTGTGAACAATAAAATATTCACTCCATTGGCAGTTTGCCCAATTCACTCATGTAATGTTTGGTTGTTTATTTAGTGTTTCTTAATTAAGCTTGGCACCCCAACCCCTGAAAGAAAACCAGTGCGGCACACCAGGACACATAGGGTATGTTTAGTTTAAAATGATAAAAATGGGGATCTGGGGAAATTAAGGGACAATTATTATATTTTGGAAACGAATTCACCTTATGTGGACAACAAAGGGGCAATTCTTACATTAAGCAAGGAACAAAGAGGTTTATTGTGCAAGTGGGGAAAAAAAGGCAGTTGTAAGAATATATAAGCAGCAAACAGTCAATTATTTTGATGCATGGGCAATGATATTGGCAGTAATAATGGTAAAAAAAAGCCCGGCATGCCTTCCTCCACTATGTTTTACATTTACTTTAGCCCGCAAAGAAACAACATTAAAGTGTTGGGACCCTTTTTTACCCACAGTGGAAAACCACACAATTGAAAGCTACCAGGCATGCCGAAAAGTGCTGCTGTGCACCCCGGATAGGCAAACCTTATTACAGGTAACGACATATGGTGTGGCTTCAGTGCAGAGCATTTTATAAAAGCAAAAAGAGATTTGTCACTTCAGGGAACCAGGAAGCGTTCAGCTGCATGCAGCCACAAGCACAAAATAAGTCCCAACACCCCTATTTACTTGAATGGGAGTAGTAGGGTTTGTGGTTGAGTCATGGCAGAATGACTCATTGCAGATCTGAAATAGTCTTAGGTATAGCCTATTTTGTTTTGACTAGAGATGAAAGTATAGGATAGGTAATAGGCAAGTATAAAAATGCTTTTTTTTATGTGATCATTGGGTACATTTCTTGTCATCTCCTGTCCTGTACATGCAGATAAGGGTTCTCCTCTTCTAATGCAGTGAAAATCACTGGACTGAACTCTATAAGGTTACCACATGTAAACACAGTGATGCTACAAGCAGCATATGTGGCATGAAGAACATTGACAACCACCAATCCAAACTGCCACTGAAGGCTTATTTGTATTGAATTAGATGTTGGTGGCGGCTGATTGCCTGCCAGCGCAAAAACTAAAGTCTAATAAAATGCAGCTTACCATTATTTAGACATACTATTTGCATTAGTCTATTTTTTAAACTTGTACTTAATTGTTTTTCTCCTGGTAATCCCGCACATACCATCATATCTATACTCTTTCTCTTTCAGGGCAGCCAGGTTTTAGGGCAATAATCCAGGGTTTCCTCAATAATATCCACTACAAATTTAGATATCTGACTCGCGATAATATTCATTTTTCATAATAGAGATGCTTGAAAAAGTGAGCAGGTGTTCACATTTACCAATTTTATTTTTTTGGTCACACGCTTCTAATTTATTTAAATTAATGCATGTTTAAATGACTGCAACTGAGCTGTGACCAAACACGTAAAATTAGACAGAGAAAATTCCGAACTAATCAATACCGACAGATGCTAAGAGGAGGGCTGGGATAAGATTGCACTTCTGTATGAACGGTTTACTAAATGATTTATAGGCCCCAGCAAATTGTACGCCTTTGTCAAGGAAAACGTCTTTGTTAGGATATATATCAAGGGGAAAAAATTACTTAATATATCTTCTATTTATATAGCAGTTTGCAGTATTTTGTTACCATGTTAAATGCAAGTAGTTCTTCCTTGAGAAGGAAATGCAAGGCAGGAGTTATTACACTAAACTGGATATGACTGCTCAGAACCAATCAGACATCAGTTATAATGTGAGTGGGTGTGGTTAAAGCCAAA
>NC_092858.1:161870900-161889466 GCF_032062135.1 Pyxicephalus adspersus
CACACAGTATCAGGTATCGGAGGATGTCTTATTTGACATTATTTTAATTGTTTGAGCAAAAATGGGGGGGTGGCTTATTTGATGGGGATGCCTTATCATCGGGGAAACACGGTATGTTGGCGCTATATAAATCCTGTTTAATAATAATAATAATAATAATAATAATAATAATATTACAATGAAATAGAAAGATACCTCTGTGTTACCTGTGACATGTCAAAATCACAGATTTTTTCTGTTATATACAAAAAGTCATGAATAAAAATGGACAAAAAGGATTAATAAAAAAAAACACAGCTTTATAAGCAAACAAGTGCAACATAACAAGAAAATGTACTGACAATTAACATATGACTCATAGAGTAACACGCAGACACAGAGACATAACCTCCAAAGCTTTGTTGACCACAAACAGTAACCAATATAAATCTGAGTAAAAGCAGAAGAAAAAAAAAATCAATAAATATGCATTGCTGCTAATGAATGAAATACTAGCAATGACCCTTTGAAAAGAGAATCCACCAACCTCTTATTAGTTGTAGTGCCACACCAGAGTACCGTAGGTTAATTAACCCTGCAATTTCTTCACCCCTTGCTCCAGTGCTTTGAAAATCTGCTCTCTCTCTGCTCTCCTTCCTTTTGGTATCCCTCCGTGTACCACGTGTCCACACCCGGCGAAAAAGCTAATAGGGCTTACTTTCGGGGTAGGGCTTATATTTCACCCCTGCATGATTAGCATGCTGGGCTTACTTTCGGGGTAGGTCCTATTTTCATGGAGACACGGTAGTTTCGCTTCTACATTGGCAATCTTTCAAAAGAGTTCCTGGAGGAAATTCCAAGTTGCTGACACACGCTATCCAGGTATGGTCCACCATTGTGGAAACTGGTTGCAAAAGAATGAAAAAAAGGGGAATGGTGCTTTAACAAGCTCATTTTCTTCCATTTAAAGTTTTGTTTAATTAAAGAGACACCTAACATTGCCGATGCAGAGAAAAGTGATAGTGTCTTTAAAAAAACAAAAAAAACACCACAACCCCTTATACTTGCCTGCGCTCTCCCACTGATTCTTTATCCATGTTTTTTGATGACACTATTCAGTGTATTCAGGTATAAGGGAGCATGTGACCTCTTATTCTGTGACAGTACGTAGGCCTAACAGCCAATTGCTAGACCTGAGCTCTGTTACATGACAAACATTAATGCCCCTGATCGCTGGGTTGTTGGATTGCTGGGTATCCCCGGCAAAAAGCCCTGAGCTGCACATTCACAGATCAGCAAATTTTGACAGATGGGAAATGATCAGGCAGATATAAATACTTTTTGCAGAATAGACATCCCCTGTCTCTTTCTGCTATAATGACCTACTCGATGCCAAATTTTTAAAGTTTAACAATATAAATATAAGCCTTCAGCTGGAGCCCTTTCAGGTGTCTTTTCTAATTTGTTATTCTCTGCCCCATCTCGCAATTCAAAAAACAAATTAGAAGACACAAATATCAGATGAGGATGAGGGCTTTGTATGATTATGCTTATAATCACTTGTAATAGAAGGGGTTATGAAAAGGAAAAAGGAAATGTTACATAGTTACATAGTAAGTCAGGTTGAAAAAAGACATCAAGTTCAACCCCTAGGGAAATAAACATAAACCAGATAAAAAACTCTATGAGCATAGTTGGTCCAGAGGAAGGCAAAAAAACCCTGGTACAATTTGCTCCAACAGGGGAAAAAAAATCCTTCCTGATTCCATGAGACAATCGGATGTTCCCTGGATCAACAGTCTGTGTTAGCTTCGTGTGATTGCTTTCATAAAGCAATCTGTAGTAGTTGCTGAAACTACTTCCTGAGGGAACCGGTTCCACATTTTCACAGACCTGACAGTGAAGAATCCCTTCCTTATCCGGAGCCTAATTTTTTTCTTACTAAAACCTAGAAAAATACATAAAGTAGGGGGGAAGGCATATTTATAAATAGTTAAAGAGAAAAATATCAAAGTAGAAAAAAATGAAAAGATTGGGGGGGGGGGGGGACAGATGTGGTGGTAGTTGGAGGTGGTTGTTTTTCGTAACCAATCATTGGGGCCCCAGACATCAAAGTACATGGTAATTGGTAAGTAAACCATTATATCAAAAGAGTAAGAGCCAGTGATCAGTAAGTAATGGCCTATCTGAGGGTCTGTACCACTTGGATTTTGCACATGAAATCATTAAGAATGGCACAATTTTCCTTATCTAGTAGACACCAAGAAATCCTATGTTAAATCCTATTTAAATGTAGAGAAAGTTGCTATTTTTTAGGATTGGGATATGCATGTACAGAAGGATGACCAGCTACAGTGCTTAGGTTACACTGCCTTGAGTTTCATGCAGCTTTATGTAATTGCCAGACAGTTCACTATAAATTTGTGCAATTCAATCAGACTTACACTAATGCATTTCTCCTTCCATTACTTTATCTCTGCTTGCAGTAAGTCTTCCTTATTGAGTAGATAATGAAAATGCATATTGTAAATAATGGGTACAGAAGGACTTGGATGGATTGTCTTACACTAATAAACCAGTGTGAATAATGACAAGGGTTCCCGAAATGTCAATGTTCCTGTCAAAGACTGCGTCCGTGGTATGAATACTTTATTTTTTATCTGTATTTATTCCAGGATCTTCCATTGGAACACTCTAAGCATAGAAGGCCCTAAGAACGGACTATATATATACTTACGCAATGAATATACATACATACTTAAATGAATTATTCATTTTAAAGGTACTTGAGCCCCAGTCCAGTGACTTTGCCTAGGCTGAGATGATCTAATCAATACACAGCCGGAAGCCATTTACCAATGATCAGACTGCAAAGTTATACCTTTTTGGCAAGTCACCAAGTCTGAAGATGAAACACTGCAGCAGGAGATGGACTGTGCCATACAATTGTGAAAAAAGACTACAACTGCACAGATACCATTGATATTTTGCTACCTATGAGCCAACATCTCAAACCAGAATGTAGGTGGCTACTCTATGACTCTCCTGATTTTTTTTCTCTTGGAGAGGAAAGAAGGCAAACGCAGTGGGAGATCTGTAATCTTCGTAAGTAAAGTGTTACACTTTCATGTGAGTTTAAAGTGTATCTGAACTCAAAAACTTAGGATTTACTATGTTATATAAATCATTTAAAATGTGTGTCTAAACTTTCGTTTCAGTATGTGTGTACCTAAGCACTGTTGTGACTACAAATCATATCTGTAGGTTGAAATCTAAGACCCAGCTGTCTCTATGTGCTACTATTAGGACATTATTTTCATACTTGGTGGTGTTATTACTGTGTTTCCCGTGGTTCTCTTTGCTGGAGTATTTGACTTGAGGAAACAAAGCCCTTCAAGTACCAATATGGCTGCCTCCATGCAAAGACACAGTGCAGGACAAGCCATGTAAGTTAACAGTGAGAAAAGTTTAGTTCCAAGGAAGCCATAGGCAAACAAGTGACTAGTTATATGTTGTGTAGCCAACATTTCATAAGGCTAAAATGTCCAGATTCCAGATATTATTATTTTTATTTTTATTAATAAACAGTATTTATGTAGCGCCAACAGAATACGCAGCATTGTACTTGACAGATATAGACAGTGGCACAGAAGAATGGAAAGCGGCTTGGGGTGTATTTTTCTATCAGGTCAGAAAGGTAAGTGAGACAAGAACTGTCGAGCAGCTGCTTGAATTTGATTCTAAGGTGAAATGGAAACCATAACCTTACCATATAACCATAACCATATAAGTTTTATAATATTTATATGGGCTTCCTCTGGGTTCTCTGATTTCCCCCCACAGTCCAAAAACATGCAATTAGGTTAACTGACCCCCCCCCCCTAAAATTGGCCTTGGACATATGACTATGGTGGGTATATATTATTATGAGGTCCACTGTGGGGGCAGCTAGTGACATGACTATGTTGTAAAGCGCTGCGTAATATGTCGGCGCTATATAAATACATATTATATAAATAAATATTATAGTAAATAATATTATTTTGTTGCCACTTTAAAATTGGTATTAAGTCTTCATGTCACAGGCAGCATTGACTACAACTCCCCCTCCTTGTGCTGACTTCATTGTACTACTAACTTTAAACTAAAGCAATGGATTGTGAAAAACAAACTTTTTATATTGTTTATGCTATCAAGCAGCTACTTGTATCTGCAGTCAGACAGACATGTCTCTCGAAGACGCTGTTACTTATTTAGTCGTCCGAAGACTAATTTACTCCTTTATTCCCATCACTATGGACCGTATTATTCATTTATCATTCTTTTGCAAAGTAATTTATTCCGACGAACCAAATGTGTTGTTCTGAGCGCAATCCACATCTATTACATCCTGCCCCCATTCATTACCGAAGGCCATCACAGCCTCCAAATCACTTCCAATTACTGACTGGGAATAAATAATTATTTCTTTGTAGGAACAATGCAAGCATCAAGATCTAATACAGTTAAAATCAGATTAATATAATTAATTAAGCATTACCTTCTTCCCACTATATTTTATTAAATTAGATTTTAGGTACAATAAATTCTGTTCTATTTATTTTACATTTCTTTAATTAAAATAAAACAAATTAAACTTGTTGAAAAAAGTCCATTACATGAAATAAAAGAAACATGGATCACATTTTCTTTTTTTATTTTATTAAAAAAGAATTGATTATCCACATTTATCTTTTCACAAAAAGAAGTAATAGTTGTACGCATAACAACTTCAATAGACAATTATTTTTTTTCCCTAAGCAGAAAATAAATTATTGGTTAGCTTAATAAAAGTCCTAAATCGATGTTTTAGAAAGCTTATTTTTATCTACCGCTTGTAGCTTGGACTAATTCCAAATTCTGCTTATTGAGTTCTAAATTATAATAATTGTACATGCTTGTTTATGAAATATTTATATTTTCTGCTCATTTAGCTTTATTTGTTTTATCACAAAATGAATTTCAGCTAGATGGGGGCAGAAGAAATCTGACAATCACTGTCAACTTTTTGACCTTACACGACCCGAACAGAAATCATAACTTTACATGAGAGCCAGTGATTGATGGCACAGAAGGTATCAGACCGCAAGCAACCTCTAACCTCATGTATTGCAAGCAAAATTAAATATTGGGTAGAGTAAAATAGTAGTGACAAAGTAATTTGGGGGTTGAAACTTTAATTTCAAGGGTCCAAACAAAAATGCTGTCACAGTAAAACTCTTACTTAACTGGAAGGCCGTCTGACCATAGCATTATCATCATCATTGCTAGAGTGACTGTGAGAACATGCCCCAAAAGAAAAATGTTAAAAAGAAGGTTGTTTTTCTACAAATCAATATTAAAGTACAGGTGGCAATACCTGTTTTTTTGGCTAATGATGGATACTTTTTATGTTAATTGCAAACCCCTAAACATAGAATGCTCACTAAAATTTCTAGTGGAGGGATGGACCCGTGGGATGTAAGAATTCATTGGCTTCATTTTTTCATTGGCATCCCAAATGCTTGCATATACTACAATGGGTTTTTTGTCTTATGTTAATCAGAATAAATTTCTTTAAATGTGATGATTTTATTCATTTACAAAATTCTATTTGTGCAAAGATTTATTGTATTCCAATAGGCTGGGGAGACAGTTGTAGCTTTAAAGAAAACAATGTAAATAAATGAAACATTTATAAAATGGTTGTCGAAAAGGATAGAATGTCCTAAAGATGTAGTATTTTTTATGTATTTATGTGCAAAATATAGTTATAAACTGTGTGGCGTCCCCCTTACATTGAAAGTAAGGACACTGAGCTAGGCTGGCTAGGGCAAGGGGTAACAGAGAGCATTTAAACCCCTTTACCTTCCTGTACCAGGCCTTCTGGAACATGACTAAGCAGAAGGAGTGAGAAAAATGTGTACCCACCCCACTACTAGCCATACCAGGCCTCCTGGAACCAAGATGACCGGAAAAGGAGAGGGGCAAAAGGGTGTACACCCTCTCCAGGCCATACCAGGCCCTGTCTGCTCTCAGTAGTGGGAAGGCCCATTATTGGAGAAGAGGACCTCATCCTCACAACATAAATTCAATATTGTGGGCATCTTGTGGTTAGGTCTTGTTTATGTAACCTTTGGCTCAGGAGATTCGTTGTGCTTATGAACAGACTTTACCATCACTGGAGCCTGTAAGCAAAAACCTATAGTGCCGAATAATATATCCAGCCCTCATGTGCTGCTCAATTCTCACTCATCTACTAAGAGTCAACAAGAACACCACAAAGCTTGCCTGCTTCCATCCAAGTTAATTTCGTTTCTCACAACTTGTCAGTATGATGACAAAGTGCCATCGTCTGTGACATTTTGCTAGTGTTTGCTTCCTTCACCTCCAAATATTTAGGCCGATGCCTGCGTTTTCTATTGTTAGATATTCAATACTGCAGTAGGGGAAAACAACTTATATTACCTAGAGATAGGTTATCTATGGCTCTAGCACAATTCCAGAACCAGTGTGTCTATTTCCCACCATTGCTGAGAATACACCTGCTCCACCAGTTACTATATTACTTGTTTTCTTATATGATATTCTGTTCCATATGACTTGGCCATGGCTCTATTTATGAATAAAATTAGGAAAAATGTAAAATTAAATGTGCCCAGACCATACACATATCACTTATTATTAATTATTATTATTATTATTATTATTAATAATAATAATAAACAATTATTTAGCACCAACATATTATGCAACACTATACATTAAATAGGGGTTGCAAATTGCAGACAGATACAGACAGTGACACAGGAGGAGGAGAGGACCCTGCCCCGAAGAGCTTACAATTTAGGAGGTGGGGGAATTATCACACAATAGGATCATAAAAAAACCTTTGCAATCTCACCATACCTTAGATATGGGCATTTTTGAGAAATTGATTTTCAAAGCCAACAAAAGTGATATTAAAATATCAACTTTTTAAAATATGAGAATGCATAGTGGCAACCTTCCAGCCCCATAATGTAAGCACACAGCTGATGATTCTAAATTGTAGGAAACTGAAAGAAATCTGATCTGACCTTTGAAGATCTTCGAGAAATAGTTACAACATACTTCTTGATACAAGAAGCTAGAGAGGTGAGTGAAGACTTATTGTACAGCTCTTTTACTGCTTGTTAAGGATATGCATATAGTTTTATGTCCAAAGTCCACAGGTGCACTATAAAAGGAGTTTTTTTTTATTGATGATCTAAATGAAAATATTGGTTTTTACATTTTTACATCCCTGATCTTGAAATTCCTTAAGGGGGACCTATGAAGCTCCAGGATCCTGACATCTGTGTGACAGTCAGCTGTTTGTAAAATAAAGCAATGCTTAAGGTATTATCACAATGAAAGAAATTCCAGGTAGTTGATGTGTTGCATGACTTGTGCATTAGATATGAGGCGTAGGCTGCCTGTATATAATACCTTTCATTGGTATGCTGTTGAAATTGAAGCATTCATTGTCTTCTTGTAGTGAAAGGGATTTGTGCAGTTGACATGCTGTAATTGTACTAGAAAGTGTAAATGGCTTTCATAATCCCTTGTGAAATGATTCAGGAGATACGGCACATATCCTAAAATGACTTAAAATGGAACTAAACGTAATCATTAAAAATAATAGAGTAGGCAGGTCTTTTAGCGCAAGAAAGAAGAAAGAAGGATGGTGACAGATGAGTAGTGAGTAGTGCTTTAAAATTAAACAACCTACAATATGGGGTTCTTATAGAAGTAGCTGATGCCTGGTTTACCCTTTTAAGGAGCCTTGTGCTACTTTTGGAGCTGCATAAAGCAAATCTAAATCACTTAAAATGTTTTTATATAATTACCCGGAATAGGTGATCTGTGCACGCGTGGACACAATCACCTTGCTTCAATGGACTAGAATCTTCTGTAGATGTGCTCATCCTGCTGGTGGAAGTGGAAGTTAGTGTTCTAGATTTTGCACCTCCTTTACACTGCAGCCAAATAAGCTGGTAACATGGAGGTCCACAATCCTATTGTTGAATTTGTGTCTTTATTGTAAGCTAAAATGTTGCTTTTATAGGTATTATTATTATTAAACGGGATTTATATAGCGCCAACATATTACGCAGCGCTGTACATTAAATAGGGATTGCAAATGACAGACTAATACAGACAGTGATACCAATGGAGCGCATGATTTGTATTAGAAGGGGGTGATCAACAGTGTCAAAAGCAGAGGAAAGATCAAGGAGAAGGAGCAGGGAAAAGTTGCCTTGAGACTTAGCTCTGATGTAAAATGCAAGGTGCTCATTGCCAGTACATAGCTTTCTGCTGCAGTATTGGGTAGTGAAATGAGCACCACCAGCACATTAGGATCTATGCACAGAGAGAGGCTGTGTACTCATGTACATGTTTTTTTTAATCTACATTTTATATTATAAATTGACATTTTATTTCTACAATCAAGTAAGTGCTGCAGTGGATATGGTGCCGGTGGCTGGGTGCAGGACTAGAGATTTGTTGAACAAGTAAAAGCAGCACTGTGAGCTAACTGTCTTGTAATTTTTAAAACTGATCTTGATTTGGACTTGATTAGGCTCATAGCTATAAAGCTTAAAGGCTTCATGTCAAAAAGTTACACCAGAACATTTCACAAAGGTGCGTACTTAAACAAGAACTTGGGTCATCATAAAGAATGAATTTATTATGCCTTTATTGGCAAAGTATTGAAAAAAACAAATTATATTCAATAAATGAACGCATTTACTGATAACATACATATTTGCCTAGCTTCATTTCTCTTTAGAGTCTTGAGTCTGAAATATTGCCTTGACCCCATTTGGCTTTTTGCCATCTCTGCACAACATCAGCATGATATTTGGGCAACTAACATTTTCAGGTCATCTATGGCCTCCAAGATATTTTAATAAAAGATTTACTTTGCTACTTTATTATACAAATGAGCTATCACATGAACTGTGTTAAGAGAGCCAATTGAAAATGAATGGGCTGCCAATCCACCCTAAGTGCACTAAATCCTACATTACTCTTTTTTGAAACACAACTCCCAGCAGTATACAAGCATGCATTGCAACAGGCTACAGGTGCAAAACAAAATTAATGGCAACGCAATGTATGTTATGTGCCTTACTGCATTCTGCAGTAGCAGAACTTTGGCCTAAAGAAACTCTGTTAGCAAACTAAAAAGGTAGCAACCATAAATCAGTACCTATATGTCTGATACCACTTACTGAAGTTGCTGAATATAGAAAAAAAGCATATTTTTTCTAATAAAAGTGTTCAGTTCATTTTCTTCTATACATTCCTAATTCCACAAGGAACTCTTTGTTGATTCAACTTTGCTCACATAGAATGGATTTAAAAGTTGTGTTATGTTTAGTAACTATGTATGTGCTGGTATAGATAATACATTTCTGATTTCCTAAAGTTATGGTGTTCTCATTGATTGTATGATTCAACAAAAGGAACAACATTTGTCCATGGTCTATGACTGTTCTCATGTACATGTGTATTACACAGAATATGCACAAGTAGGATTACAAAACATGAGCACTTGTTCAAATTCCTATCTATACTAAGCTATACACACATATATTCCTTTTAATGCTTATGTTCTACTAGTATCATAACCTCTGCGTATTTTTCATTTTCCCAGCTATATTTAGAAAAGGTGCACCGAGGCATTAGCATCAAAAGCAATCAAAATGCACTTATGAGAATGCCTGCATTCCTGGCAAAAAAAGGTTTAAAGCGAACCTATTACAAACCTGGACAAAATAAACACAACACAAGAAAACAAATATATGTTCTAAGACTATCTTCAATGAAAACAAGATGCTGAATAATCAAACAAGATTTAGGCAGATTATGTTTAGGTAAAAGTGAAGCTTCCTATAAAATGCTATACATTTTTTTGCATATGGTTTATTTTTTTTAATTATCATTTTTTTTTGGTACAACTGCTCTAGTTCGTATAAATAAGCCTGTTTACTGCAAGAATGCTGCAGTGAAGGACTTCTACTGATCAGTCTGTGCAGGTAAGGGGTAGTGGTGTCTGTGCATTATCCTCACTGTGTTCCAAGGGGTAGCAAGATAAATAGAGGCCACGTGGGACCTCTACACAGAGACCATTGCTCTTATGAGGGGCAAAGCAGTCCTCCATAGTAGTATAAAGTTCAAAGACAGACTAATTTAGGATTGTGGAATAGGAACGCATGGAAGGAGAGAAGGGGCGATAGGCACCTTAGGAGAAAAAAACAATAATTGTATGTACGTTGCCTGTGATCCCTGGATATAAAATATTGCTTGAACAAAAATAAAACATTAGAAAATATTCCAAAAACATGCAGTTAGGTTAATTGGCTACTCCCCAAAAATGCCTTAATGACTGTAAGAAAAACTTATGACTATGGTAGGGACATTAGATTGTGAGTTTCTTTGTGGGACAGTAATGACATGACTATAGACTCTGTAAAGGGCTTCATAATATGTCAGTGCTCTATAAATAATGTGTAATAATAATAATAACATTGAATAAAACATTTCAGAAGTTAATATTAAATAAATTAAACCTTTCCCTTGGTGAGTAATGCCTAATGGCTTTTCTATCCCAGGGCAGCCTTAAGGCTGTAAATAAACTAAGTTTGGTAAGACTTTATCATCCATAATTATATTAGTTTTTTTTGGTCCATAAGAAGTATATTTTGCTCTGGTCCATGAGGGCCTGTACATATGGGCACATTTTCACATCTGATTTATCATGGGTAAGGACGTGAAGGGAATCTCTTTAATGGAGCCAAGCAATATTAACCTGACAATGTTTCCTAAAATGTGGATAAATATACACTATTAGGTATAACTATACTTTCAGCCGCTGCAGTTATTCAGTTTGCCTTCTTTCCATGAGCTAAAAGAAACCACCCTCAAGGGATACACACTTACCAAGATTAGGTGGTGGTTTGTTTACATCTAACTGTTCTAGTTTTATCTACTTATTAGTCTTTGGCAGTCTTTCTTAACCATTAATATGGGGG
This sequence comes from Pyxicephalus adspersus, assembly GCF_032062135.1. NCBI lineage: Eukaryota > Metazoa > Chordata > Amphibia > Anura > Pyxicephalidae > Pyxicephalus > Pyxicephalus adspersus. The sequence goes on from NC_092858.1 coordinate 161,881,961, forward strand.
AAACCTTGAAAAAACTTTCAGGTTTTGGGGAACCTCTATTATACCTACTATATCCACAGCTTACAGTACATATGCATGGTCAGAAGAAATTTTGGCTTTTACATTGCTGGCCATTAGGAAGAATGTCACCCTTACAAATAGCTAAAAAGATCATTTGTATCTATTAAACTGACCTGCGAGGTACAAATTGCTCAATGCTTAAAGACCCCTGGTAAACTCTGGAGGAACCCTGATTGAGAAGCCCTGCTCTATAGGGCTGTGTCCTGAGGCCGAAAATGTTCCCGTAGAAGAAATGCATGGGTGTGACTAAGACAATGAAAATTGCTGTGCTGCATGGTAACATACAGCAGTTCCGTGGCCATCAGATCTTGGAGAGTTGTGTTTGGCTGGTTTATCCAACACAGGAGAAGAGGGCAAACAGAAGAAACATAATGGCCCTGATTCATGAAAGCTCTCCAAGGCTAGAGAGAATACACTTTCAGAAGTGAAGTTGGGTGATCCAGCAAACCTGGAATGGATCTGATCCAGGATTCAAAACATTTGCTAGCAAATAGCAAATGATTTTTAAAAATCCATTCCATGTTTTATGGATCACCCAGCTTCACTTCTGAAAGTGTATTCTCCCCAACCTTGGAGAACTTTCATAAATCAGGGCCTATGTCTTTTTAGGGTAAAAATGTACTTTCCCACTATAAAACAGTTCCCTGAAATAATTTGCAGTTGGTCTTTTTAACAAAGTTTTAGGCCCTGATTTATAAAGTTCTCCAAGGCTGGAAAGAATACACTTTCAACAGCAAAGCTGGGTGATCCAGCAAATCTGGAATGGATCTGGTCCAGGATTGAAAACATTTGCTAACAAAAGCTTGACTTTTAGGAAATGTATTACAGGTTTGCTGGATTACTCAGCTGACGAAAGTGTATTCTCTCCAGTCCTGGAGAACTTTAATAAATCAGGGCCTTAGTCTCAACAACATAAGGCAAAAAATACAACCAAGGTAGCAAACAGTTCATACATATATTAAAATATTAGGCATTCTGCTCCTTCCACCACTTTCAGTAAATCTGTCATCGCTGCCCTCATAAAGTGACAGTAGAAAAATACATGTTCCTCTGAATGATCTCATACTGCAGTTTGACAGTACCATAAAGTGTACTTCTATTCACTTCACTTCACATTCATAACAACTGGGAGTAACAGTCACAATAAAGCTATTCGTCATGTGCTCGTACCGAGCGGGGAAAGAGGGTAAATAAGCCTGGGTGCAGCTGGGTTGAAAAGTTTAACAAATTAAGGATTTGGAAGTCTGGAAGCCAGAAGAATTTGCTGTACTTTTTCTTCATGCGTGGGTTGGTGTCCGCTTGGAATGTTGCACAATATTTTTATAATTCAAGTCATATTCTTGTTAACGGCCCTTCCAAGTACATAAACCTTAAAAATAAAATTTGCCTGCACTTGATCCATGTACGTTTTTGGTGATCTTTGAACTGTCAGCAGTTGCTGGAATGGGACACTGGTGGTCATGTACCACCCTTGCCTTGTTTATGTGTGCCACTGGAAATGTGTTAATCATAAAGCTGAACTCCAGGATGATATAAAATACAAAAATGAACTAATAGTATAATGAGATCTGTAGTCAATAATGCATCATTAAGTACTGGATTAAACAGTTGTTTTCTTTTCCAGTGGTAACACTGAAGTTCACACTGTGTGAACCAGTCATCAACTGCCCCAAAGCCCTGATTAACAATGAAACAAATGGAAGTGGATGAAACCCTTTTTCATGTGTTTGCCTGCAGTGTAGTTGCGGTTTTTGAGATACATATTTGAATCTGAAATGCAAGCAGTGCCAGTATCTACATCTGGCTTAGTATCAATCCACTGTATAGTAGAAGTACAAGGAGAATAGTACAAGACCTGTAAGTGTATTTCACTCCAGCAAAGAAAATTTATATCTTTTGCCCTGATGTATCAGGGTTGTGTAAATCTCAGAACTTAATTGACAAAAATATACAATCTTCAGCAGGTAAAGCTGCTCCTGTATATATATTTTATTTGTGTACTTAGTTCTTTGCTTGCAGTTCAGCCTTAAAGTGGAACTAAAAAACTCACAGTCACCTTTCCTTCTGTAGAGCCCCCAATTTCTCTACAACTGTCCTCTTTTGGGTCCTGCACCATCCTTGAATCCACCTTCATGCCAGCGCAAAGGAAGCACCGGGCACCACCATCTTCCTCTGTCTTCTTCCTACTTCTGGCCATATCCCCCAATCTTGCACTGTGAAGGTGCAAGATCGGGTGACATAGCCTGCTGTAAATGGGAAAAAAAGAGTGCCGATCTCACTGCGCATGCGTGAGATCAACTTTTTGTTTTTCATTACAGGAAAAAAGCTTCTTCTGCGCATGCACAAGAATGAGAAGGAACAGTCAGAAGTCTTCTAGGATGTATGATGTAGATATTCAAGGAAGCTGCAGTGATAAAAACAGAGGGGGAAATGCTTCAACCTTGTTAATGAAAGGGTGTAAATTATTTTTACCTTACATAAAAAGGTTTAATAAAAGTTAAAATTCTGGTGAAAAGGTCAGTTTAAGGACTCTTTTCTTTTCCCTCCTGCCTTGGAGAATCACTGCCCATGGTTTAATATAAAATGAAAAACAACAGAAAAGCGAGACATAAAGAGAAATATAACCTGCTTGGTGCTTCAATCCTCTAACATCTACATAAACCTGAAATGTCTTTGTTATTTGGTTGAGCAGATCCTTTGAAGCACAAAAGGCAGCAGAAGAAAATGGGAAGAGCTCCAAAGGTTTGATCACTTCTGCTCTTCTAAGTTTTATTCCTTTCTCACATTTATTGTCATAATACGTTGTTCAGTGATCTGAGCAGCTTAAAAGAAAATGAACCTAAAGTTGAACTGCAGATACAGTGAACCAAAAATTACAAAGACAATCACGGATTACAAAGTAGTACGGCAATCTGTAAACTGAAAAAGAGCTGCCATTTCACACAATATCAAGCCTTGGGGTTAAACACAGTATTTCATTTTAAAACATTCTGTATTCTGTGCGCTACAGATTTCCCTTCCCCCATTTGTTATGGAAAAGATGAAAGGGTTCTGTAATTATTAATATTATCTTGTACTTATATAGCTCCAACATTATACACAACGCTGTACAGGGTCTATAGTCAGGTCACTGGCTGCCCCTCAGAGAGGCTCACAATCTAATACCCCTACCATAGTCATATGTTAATAACACAGTCTAGGCTACAGTGAAAATGCTGCTTCTACATTAATACAATAGTGTGTTGCCTCCTAGGACATGAAGTGAGTTACTGGCAGAATTACCAGAATTACCAGGTAAATATAAAGAACAGAATCCTGGGAAAATAAAACATTATGTTCATTTTCCATATCAAAGTATGGGTAAGCTTTAATATATTTCATATTGGTTTTTGAATCAAAGCAGAACTATTGTTCTAAAAATATGTGATTTGACAGGACCTCCAATGCAGAAGAAACGGGTGATGTCTCTTTTGCAATAAAACACACTTACCTGTGCAGTTCAGAATAAGTCCAAATCCTGACATCCCCCAAATAAACAAGCACGAGAGTTACGTCATCTTTGCCAGGCCAATCAAGATTGCTAAAGAACCTGGAAGAGACAAAAAAAAAAGATGGTGGCACCCCTGACGGAACAGGGACAGGTGAGTGTATTTAAAAAATTGTGATCAAGGAGGAAAGAATACTTATTGCTGACCTGCCTGATCACAATTTTTTAAGTAAGGGTTTGGTTACGCTTTATGATGACTTTCATATAAAGTTGTATCTCAAACCAAATATTTTCTTCTAATTCAGGACAGAGCGACTAAAGGTTTGAGATTTTTTTTTGCCTTTGTCCTTTTTAAATAGATTTACTCTCTCTCTATTTGTCCTGGTGATTGCTTAGATTGTCAACAGAACTAAAGTAGAGGGTAAACCGTCACACTTTCTGTTAAATAATGGAATGTAAAGCCAGAAATATATCTCAGCAAAGATGGCACACAAATAGCCTCAAAGTGTCTAATCCACTGTTATATCCGAAATTAGAGAGAGTTTTGTTTTCTATTTCCTATGCCTACATGTGTTTCCTACCCCAACTCAATGGTCTAGTACCCTACATGCTACTAAACCCTTTGTAGGAGTCTGCGAAAGATAATGATGATTAATCAATACTTTTTTTTCCGGACACAGATCTTTCACTATGATGGACCCCTTAGCTTTCCCATTGGAGCTGTCAGGTACTTAAGTCCACATAAAGGACCTGATTTAATAAAGCTCTCCAAGGCAGAGCATACACTTTCATCAGTGAAGCTGGGTGATCCAGCAAAACTGGAATAGATCCGATCCAGGATTCAAAACATTTGCTAGCAAGTGGAAAATTAGTTTTAATAAATCCATTCCAGGTTTGCTGGATCACCCAGCTTCACTGATTAAAGTGTATCCTCTCCAGCCTTGGAGAGCTTTAATAAATCAGGCCCACTGAAACAACAAAACAATTTTGGAATGACCTTAGGGATCAAACTCCAATCTTCTTTAAGACAAAATTTTACTCTGAAGTGGTTGAAGTAAAATTAGTAATCCAGAAACCAGAGCAAAGCAAGATTTCATCAAAGAAAGAGTGAAGTTTACTTGGTTGAAACTACCAAAAACATTTTTTGATATAAAAAATATCAATAAAATACAGAGTAATTATACTTAGAAGGTATAGAGACAAAAATTTGGGAATAGGTCCTCAGATGAAGTTACTGGCATCCCATTCATAAAACCATCTGAACCTTTTTGACCTGTGCATGTACTATCTACATAGTGATCTTCATACAAACATCAATGAAGTCAGTTAGGATCACCCCACATGACTGTAACAAGCAAGTACAAGATGAAAACTATGTCCCTGAAATTCAGGAAAATTCAATAATAAACACAAATTTGTTTTCCAGAGCCAGCTGTAGTTGACACATCTTTTTGGATTACAACTTCTTTGCAATTTATAACCAGGACTGATGCCAGAATTCAAGCTATGGCATAATTTAACATGCATGTGAAGTGTGTCCAAGTCACTCTATGCTTGTTATATTTATAGACCTGCATTAATTTCTTCTAGCTGAAACTAGCTCAAGATTTTGCTCTGCATGAGACGGAACAATTAATATGCACCTTCTGCTATCTTATGCTTTATCATGACCCAAGGCTTTTCTTATCATTAAACAATGCAACTGTTTAATGGCTTTCTGGGACATGGTGCCCACCTTATATCCTGCTGTTGTGTACCCCATAAAACCAGCACATTTATGCAGAATCTTATTCCCAACACAATGGATGAAGGCGAGCTATATCAGTATTTATTGGAGGCTTAAAATCAGAGTTGATCCTGTGACATTTCATTGATCATATGGCATTGGGTAAAATATGTTCAATTCCTTCAAGAAAATAAAATAGTTTTTTTCATTGTATGCAGAAAGGTTAGCAGCTGTGAAAGGGCAGGTGGTGGCTTCTATGATGGATAACATAAAAAAAACAAATGCGAGGGCCCACAGTGAAGAAATTATTATGACATAAATTATGGTATGTTTTTGGTATTTTACTATGAGGCTGCTTTTCTAAAGAAGTGCAAAATCTTTATTCAGTACTACTTATACTACAGTACTACTTACTTTACTCAGTACTACTGAGTAATAAGTCAATTATGTGTGAGCTAACTAATAATAAATTATTAGGAACTACCATTGCCACCATCCACTTGGTTGATTTACTAAGTACTAGAGCAGCCTTTTCCAACCTCTTTACCCCTGGGAAACCCTTGACATTATGTTCAGGTCTCTAAAACATTTGGTAAAACCGTGGACTACAGTCAGTAGGAAAAACTCGCTTAAAGCAGACCTAAACTCAAATTTTCACTTTACACAAAAGGGTAGATAACCCTCTTGTATAAAGTAAAAATAATGTTATTTTGCAACACCCTTTTAAAAAAAAAAAAAAAAAAAGTTTCAGCACATCTTTCTGGGCCTGATTCATTAAAGCTCTCCAAGGCTGGAGAAGATACACTTTCATCAGTGAAGCTGGGTGAATCAGCAAACCTGAATTGGATGTGGTAGAGGATTGAAAACTTTGCTAACACATAACAAGTGACTTTTCAGAAATCCATTCCAGGTTTGCTAGATTACCCAGGTTCACTGATGAAAGTGTATTCCCTCCAGCCTTGGGGAGCTTTAATAAAGCAGGCCCTCTATCTTGATCGGGAATAGGAGGCTGCTCCTGATCTTACATCTATGTGCAGAGGAGCATTTTCCCTCACTGAGCCCCCTTTTACAGCGGGCTTTGTTACCTGATCTCATGCCTGCGCAATGCGAGATCGGGTGACGTACCCAGAAGAAGGAAGAAGAAGGCTGAAGATGGCTGCAACCAGCGCTTCCTACGCGTTGGGATTAGGAGGAATTTCAGGACAGTGAGAGACCCGATCGAGGGAAGGTCCAGCGCAATCATGGGATCAAGAGTAAGTGTGATTTTTTTTATTTTTCACTTTAGTTCTGCTTTAAATTAGTCACAGTTGAAAAAAGCCCCCTTTACTTTGGTGGCTGAAATACTTCCTTTAAAGCAAACTCAAAACATCATTAGGGTCATACATCTGTCTCCATCAAGTGGTGTTGGACCCAGAACTATGAAGGCATGAAAAAATAGTAGATTAATCAGCCACAAGCAGGAACTTCTAGTAACCTCTGGACCAGTAGATCAGTTTTATAGAACTCTGGATGTCAATGTATAGCAATGTGTATATTCATTTTTCAAAGTGAATGTTTGATTACATTATGGAGATGTATTTGCTTTAACAACCTATTCATGTGCAATAAAAATGATAGCATTTTCCAGCACACTAATCAATATTTGAGGTGTACACTTGTACTGTACTGTCTTGTCGGTTTGTAAAGTTAGTGAACATAAGTTCTGTGTTTTCTGTATATATATATATATATATATATATATATATATATATTTATATATATTCAACACAGAAAATATAGAGCTAGGGAGATAGGTCAGGGGGTGAACTATGTCACACATGCAATGATACAAAGCTTATCAGATCCCCCATCTCCTGCTATTTCAAACCAAAGATACATTACTTTTGCTACAGTTTGACGTCTTCTTTCTGTAACCAATCCAATAATCTGTTTTATGTCTATGTTGAAAATACAAATGAAGGAATCCAAATGCCATGGGTATCAAAGAGATGTTCTGAAAAATGTGGACCATCCAAGCCAAGTTACCAATGGAGTGGAATTTCAGATTCCCAAAAAATGATGCCTATATCAGGGTTTGATGCCGAAAATGCCATGGTTTACCAGGCCTAGTAATATCTTTCTATACACCAATAATCTCCATTCTTAGACATTTACTCATTTCTGACACTACCCTGCTAACATGACATGCTTCACACGACAAAGCGGACTGTGCTCAACTGTCATTTATATGTAT
>NC_092858.1:161889770-161891335 GCF_032062135.1 Pyxicephalus adspersus
AGAGAGAGTTGCACAAAGCCCACGTTTGGAAGGGTACAGCTGTCTAAAATTTCTTGTATTGTGTAGCATTGATAACTTTTCACTGGCGACTTTTGAATCAATAGTTTGGAGTTGGACCCCTTTTCAAATTTTCTCACTATTGGAGAGTTTCAATCCTTTAATGCTCCCAGTGTCTTTTGTTGTAAAGAGAGAAAGTGAAGTGGAAATCCAATATGTTGAAGTTGTCTCCAGAACAAGAAGTAAGGGAAGATCATCCAAAAGAAGGGGAGGTTGCTAACAATTTAGATGAGATTTCATTAACTTTAACTACTGCAAGACAGCGCTAACAGGGGCAATTCAAACAAGAAACATGGACAGAGGGACTGTCGCAGATAGAAAGATGATAGAAAAGACATAGGGCCTGATTTATTAAAGCTCTCGAAGACTACAGAATTTAGACTATCATGGGTGATTCTGCAAACACAAATTAGATTTCTTGAAAATAATTTGCTATTAGTTGGCAAATGTTTAGATGCATTCCAGGTTTGCTGGATCACCCAGGTTCCAGACCCATAAAATTCTACCTTCTCCTGTATCGGGGAGCTTTAATAAATCAGGCCCATAGTGTAAGTGTTTACAGAATCAATAACACTATGGATATGTAAGGCACTTTTGGAACCTGCAAACAAAATCTTTGGGATATTTATTTACCTATTACTGAGCAAGAGGGATGTTGTACTGCATGGTATTGTGTGTCTAGAAACACAATTTCACCCAGAATCAATCTTAAAAGCCTACTGAATATGGTTGCAATATATTGCATAAAAGCCAGGGTAAAAGTAAACTTGCTGGAACTTCTGCCATAAAATTTGTGGATAGAATTTCACTGGCTTTCTTTCCTGAGTCTCTTTAGGAATTAATAACTGTATTATTAATGTAATGTAGTAGTTGAGGAAAAATGTCCCTTACCTACGATAACTTCATTTCTAAGCAACCACCAACGTCCACAAGACCTTCAGTAAACATTCCCTGCACATGTAAAGTCCAGTGGAATTAGAAACATGTTTTGCTAATCTTTCTTGCATCCAAAAGTTCTTATTGGAAGCTTAAAAGCTAAATTTCCTGCTGCAATTAATGTCAGGCTGGGAGCGGTGGTGAGTAAACATTTCTGTGCAGTTCCAAAAAATACAAGCTTTCCTCTGATGGAGCAATAATCCACACACAGCTGGCATGTGCACCTTGCCAAATTACCTGACTAAAGTTTTAAAGTTTGCAGTCTAAATATTTGGCTGGGTCAGCCTGAATATCGTAGATTGCACAGCAACCAGGAGCCAAGTGGTCAGTATGCCGTATGAAGCAAATTTATTGAATAGGGCTGAGATGTGGCCTTTTTACAAACATCATACACATAAAAGCTTATATAAAGTGAGGATAAACATAACTTTAGTTGCAAAGATAGACCAAGGACTGATGGAGCTCATATGCAAATTTACAGGTTGTGTATTAGGAGATCGCCAGGACCCACCACGAAGTTCTTCATGATCAAAATGCAGATGTAAAAAAAAAGATCTGTAAACTACAAAAAA
>NC_092858.1:161891943-161985835 GCF_032062135.1 Pyxicephalus adspersus
GGAAAAAACAGTGAATTGCCACATTTATGGCCAGTTAACAAGAAACAAACATGTGAGATCATTAGTAGTATTTGTACATTATGAATGATTGTATTTAAAGAATTTACTGAAAATTTGTCATGGGAGAAATATTTAGGCTGCCATTTTGAAAATATCGACTGGCTGTCATATTGTTTACCTCACTTTTAGACATATTAGTTGTCTGCATGTTTAGATTCCTTACTTTCCTCTGACATTTCTTGCTCCATACTTATAATTGACAAAAAAATATTGAAGCCAAGAGATCAACATGACAGGAATCAAGCACATTCAGAAAGGCTTCTAATCACTGATCTCCAGACTAAAAATGTATGTAAAGGCCATGTTCAAGATTTTATTGTTGCATGTGTCCTAGCCAGGGACAATAACCTTCTTACTTATTGTCACAGATCCCCACAGTACCAGAGGATCTATGTCTGTGTCTGTACTACCCACCTTTTATTCCTGTTCAGGAATCCTGTTTGCTTGGCACTTCCTGGTCATGTGATCCCATGAGAGCTGCCCCTTTCCCACAGAGAACCAGAATATTTTGCAGAAGCACTCCGTCTGCTGGCAGAAGTGCAAACACCACCTGGACCGCCTCTACTCCCTCTGGTGGTGGGTTTTCTTACTTGTGAGTCATGTGATTTCCATCTGCCTTATGACCTCCCCCATAAAAGGAAGTGACTGGCAATATGAAGTTGCCTGAACAAGAATTTTCCTTAGGCTCTGTTCCCGCAATTCCTGCATCTCCAGCTACTGATTTCCTGTGTACCGACTGTCTTTGATTCTTAACTACTCCTGCTTGCTGCCTTCCTGAGCTCTGGCTTGTTTGACCTTGATTCTCATGTTCCTGCACCTCGTCTTATTCTTGTCTGTCAGCATTCACCTGCCCCTGTGTGCAGGGGTGCCTCAACCTGGCAGCTGCCCGCAGCGTAACATCCTCTTTTCTAGGGGCGCTGGTGAAGATCGTGCAGCTGCTTAGACTATGCGCCTGAACACGTCTCTTCCAACTGAGCTGGTGACACAGAGGGTCCACCATCCTTCCCTGCGGCACCATGACACTTATTCCTAATGACCATTCTCACTAGGACTAAGGGTTAAGGGAAACATTTTGAATTATCAGAGCAATAGGTGAGGGCAAATCCTCCAATGGGGACACCTGTTACAGGGGCAACTCTCCAGGATGAAAATTTTGTTATATTTGGGGTGATTACCTCTTATTTCATGTTTTGTCTTCGGGACAGGAATTACAGAACAATAAAGGGGTGCAACAACACAAAATAATCTTATTTATCTCTCCATGCTCCATATATGTAAAATATATGTTTGGCAGGACATGTCTGTTCTATGGAAAAGTTACGGGGCAAGACAAGGTGCCCCACCGTGTCCCCTAATTAAAAAATCAAAAGCTACCATTCGTGTTGATTTGTAATCCATCATGGCAACACTCTAAAATGATATTGTTGTACAGCTGGGTTTTCACCCAAACATCAGGTAGACTTTCACCTAAACTGTTCACAAACAATTCTCTGGGGCAACAAAAATCTAACGTTGTACACGGCCGTAGACTTCCACTGCTGTCCGAGCCTGCAGTGGAGTGCAGATTTAATTGAGGTTTATAAAATCCCTTTCATAGAGATTAACGTTTTTTTAATTTCTTCTGGATGAGGGAATAATCCGTTTTCTTATGAATTGTGCTATACAACGTTCCTTACCTGTTCATGTTCTCCTGTTCAATGATGAAAATTCCCCTCTGCTAACAATACACCCCATTTCCCCTATCCTAGAAGCTTCCTTGGGTAAACCTTAGGTAAGGGCTCAATAAGAAGCGATATAGTTCCCTTTTAAATCAAAGCCGTGTCCGTCTCTTTTATTCTATCTGCATACATCATTAAACTTCTGAACTGTTCACTTAGTTTATCATGCAGGACAATGTTTTGTTTGTCTTGCTCTACAAGCCCTGCGGATGACCTCAGTTACCAGGTTGTAAGGTTGAATTAACTGATTCAATAAATCCCTACAGAATCAAATTATTCTCATTCTCTGCGGCTCTTTGTAAATGCCATCTTCAAGCTTGCTTATTGCAGTTTATTGATTTCTAGTTTTTTTATTCGAGAAAATCATCATTTTAGCATGCAAGCTGTTATATTAAGAAAGTTCCAGTCTGAACAAAATGAAAAAAAAAAAACTTTAGCTTTCAAAGGCAGAAATACAACTTTCCTGTATTCATGGCAGGGTAATAATGTGGTCATTTCTGAGTTTTTGCACTTTACAAAAGCAGGATTTCTTCCTATATGCATCCTTCACCATTCCCTATGTAACATCGGATCTATTAACCATGCCAATACAGATAACTAGAACATTAACATAACATATATCAGGATTGGATACGGTTATTCGGGTTATTACTGAAAACCAGCACTCATAAAGTAAAGACTTTGCACTACAGTCTTCAAGATTTAATTTTCCTGTAGATATAATTTTTAAAGCCTCCAGGAAAACATGAAGAAACAGACAAAATACACATATGTTTTACACAGCATTATCAGGCAGGGCTGAGGACTTTATTTTTTTATGCTACAATTTACTAACTTATATAGGTCTCCTTTGCATCTCTAGTTTTTTTATGAAAAATGAAAGGAGAAGCAGCTCTTTTCCTCGGTTGCTGTCCTCTCCCTTTCATTTAGCATATCAATGTTAGTACATCTGATTGTCTGCTTTGCCTTCTTATAGTCCAAACTGTTTGTAGGGTCAGGTGATGTCCCTTGTTCCTAAAAAACATACTTACCTGCTTCTGCCTGAACTGAATGAACTCCTGCGTGCTTGTATGGGAGTATCATCATCCCTGCCCAACCAATCAAAAAAAAAGGATGAGAAGAAGGAAGAAGATGGCGGCTATGGAACAGGGACAGGTGAGTTTAGTGGGGTTTAGTTTCGCTTTAAATAACATTTAATCCCTCTTGCTGAGAAAGGCAAAAAAAACGTTATAAAAAACAACCGAGACGGATAACATACTCAATTTTCCCCCAGCTTCCATAGTTCAGGGGGTGAAATCATCATCCTGATGTTGAGATACCCAGGAATGGTGAGTACTCCAAATCCTTTGAAAAGATGCTTCAGTACAGTGCTAGGAACTTGGGTCCCCCCACATTTCTGCCTTAACCAAGAGCTGCATTGATTTGCATCTTTAATATCTGCACAGAGATTAATTGAGAGCTGCTAACATCTGAATTAGCTCATCATCAAAAGCAGACAACCAGAATAATTTGCTGTTAGTGCTTGTCTTTTTTTAAAAAGCAGCTTAGATGTCCTAAAAAAATACTGATAAAGACTATGATTTACACTTATCTGTCTTCTACCTGGTCATCCATAGTCAATAACAGCAGGCAGATGGAACCACAGGAGGTGGTGGGGGACGTAGGTATGTGAAGATTCTGCTGGAACCTTTTCTCTAAAAGAGGATGAAGATATTATAAATAAGTGGTAGAATAAGCGAGTTTGAACTCCTTTTGTAGAGTATTTCCTTTTAAAAGGTATCATGATCACTTTAAGACCATTGGTAGCTTATAAGCCATCAGTTTTCTCTAGGTACTGTTCAGATACTAAAATAAATTATGTTATATTTTAGGGATGCTATAGGCACATGTGTAAACCCAACAAGTAGTTCCTTTAAATCATTTGTGGGCTCTATATACCCCAGCAAAACAGCATAGGTAGGACACATCACTTTTCTCCATTGAAATTAAGAAAATAAACTTAGTCAACTGCATTGGATTTCTCTTGTATCTTCTTTTTGAGCTTCCAGCTTGGATTTTGCTGTTGGTATAAATAATATAAATGTACAGTATTTATTCTAGCTTTATATACATAACATTTATAGCTAATTTCTCTTCTGTAATTTGGTGCCTTGTGTTAAGGCAGACCATTCAAACCAGATCATTTGATTAGGCTGGCAATACACCGCAATGAAGGGTAGTGCATTACTGTGCTGGAACCTTAATTGCCTTAAACTGTTTACATTTGGATGCCCCACAACAATGGTCCCCAACCTTTTGGACGTCATGGACCACTACATTTACAGACTCCAGACTGCGCATGCACAGGGAGCCATGTGTCACTCAAAGGGGAAGGAACTTCCCCCATAGTGATGTCATGATGCCAGAACCCACCCACTACCCCATCGCAGGAGAGGGGGAGTCCAGAGACACAACCCCCAATTTAGTTATGTCTTTGACTGTATGTCCTACTAGTGTACATTCCTTTCTAGGATCACCGGAAGTTAACCTTGGCAATGGCTTTGCCATTAAAATGGCTGTACTATGTGTAAGTGACAGGTACACTTTATACCCAGCCTTGCTAGAGCCATAGCAGCAAGAAATTGCATTCTACCTCTGCATAATGAACAACCTGGAATATGTCTACCATGAAATGTCAGAACCATAATGTTATATCTTACTGATCAGCATGCTCCTTGTGTCTCTGACAGTCTGTCAATGTCTGTCATAGAAACAAACATGAAGACTCGGGGGAGAAGAGAGGTCCATTCAGTTATTACAGAGAAGTGCAGAGACAAAATCACAGTCACACTGGAGAGGTGAGACTGAAGCAGACACACAGCTGTCACTGCTGAAAATGGAATTTTTCTGCTGTCACCAGATGCTCGCTGAATTTACTGACAATATCTAGAAAAGCAGCTTGAAGTGGGACTAAACTTTTGTTTAATTTTACATATAACAAATAGAAGTGAGAAATGTAATGTTTAAGTGTTTCCAAGCTCAAAACAAAAATGTAATATCTAATGGCCTCTAGACATGCTGGCTGCGTAATTCCTTCTTTTAGGGCTGTCTTTCCACCTGGTGGTTCTCGATCATTACCTTGTCCACAGATTTAAACAGTCTAGGATCCTCTGGAAGATGGGTGGCTATGGCCCCAAAGAGGGCTGACACGCACACAGGGACCATAGTCTGTTCAAGTCACCAAACCATCCGCTTGTCCTAGACGAAGTATCAGGCAAATAGGTGACCGCTACCAATCATCTATTGCCCTATCCTCTCATTTAGAAGAGCTGCAATTACCTTACACTTCTGGAATGTGACCTGAAAAAAGAACGCCACCTTGAATTCACAGTCCTTCTACAGAAACATTTGCAGAATAGATGGCATTCACTCTACTACTGAGATATTTTCTCTGTGGAAGTTCTACATCAGTAAAGCACCAAGCCTGCTGAAACTTTGGGTCCTGCTGAAGAGAACACTTCCCCTGAAGAAGCAGAATACCCAATCTGTGAAATGTGTTGGGACTGTGAGATTGAAACTCACAGGGCCCGAAATTCCATTATTTATTTATAGATGTTTATTGACAAAGAACTGATGTTTTTAAACTATTGACAATTATTCCTATTTCTGTTTATTTTTTAACACTCTAAACCCCTCTTTTTTCTTTCCTCCTTCATTCGTACTGTACTTGTCCTAAAATTGCAAATTCCAGTGTTTAGTATGAGGGGCGCCTTGAAGAACTCATGAACATCTCCTCCAATCTCGCAAAGTCTAGCTATGCAGGTTTGCTTCTCTTGAACTCCTCATCTCCAAGAGCAACTGGTATTTTTTCCACATAAGTCAACCGTGATAGCTCTCATCGCCCATCAGTACACCCAATAATGGATTGTCCACAACAGATAGTGTGTTGAAAAAAATCTTTTTATTTTCTTTAATCTTTGCACACATTGGCACTTCCTCAAATGAGATTAGGATTTCCAACTTTTCAGCACAACCATCTCCAGGTAATTTCTTCTTGCCCACCCTGTGTCAGAACCCTTCCTTATCTTCACTTAAATACTTTCCTAAATACAATCCTCATTTCCACGTTCTCACAATCCCTCCAGGTAAGGGAGCTCCAAATCACTTCTTTAAAATCTGGAGTCTTACCCCTGAGGACTTCATGCAGCTGACTCTACTTTTGGTCCTAATTTTCATGATATAATGGGGCTTGCTTTTCTATTTCACAAAAGATAACTGGGAAAACTAATATTGTTTTGATATATCAGTTTGATGCACTTATAAGGCACTGGGATTCCAGCAGGAAAAATGGGTATTTGTCTGTAGAGACATTTCAGCTTTATTGGAATCCTCTCTAATGCTCAATATTAAAAACCAGATTTTATGTTTCAGGGCCAGCAATGATAACCTCCAGAAGGTGTAAGGGCCATCAATACCCCAGCCAATATCAGGGTCAGCAATAAAACCCCTAGCCATTGTCAGGGGCAACAATAACCCATTGAAAATACTAAAGATAGCAATATTACCTCCAGCAACTGGCAGGATCAGCAATGATAAACCCAAGCATTGGTGTCAATTCTATTAATTATAACCCCAATCATGTGTCAGGATTACCAATAACCCCTAAAAAGTGCCAAGGCCAAAAATACGTAACGGCTAACACAATGACCGTCAGCCAGTAGAAATTAGATCTCAGACATCGCTTATAAACCCTAGGCAGCAGAAATAAATTCCAGCTAGAGTAATGACACCAGGAACCACCAATAAGCCTCAGCCAGCACAATGAGTCCTTGCCAGCAGAAATACCAAAAACCAGGTGGCTCCATAAATTCCAGCTTTAGGTTCAGTTCATTACATACCTTAGCAACTCCTGTAACAATGTCGCCTCTCTACCACCCTGCCAGTGAAACTATATTACATTTGCTGGGCAGGAGATCATTTTAATGGATTCTTCAATGGAAGACCACATAGTTGGCTGCATCCAAGCAAAAAAAAACTTTTAGCTGTGCGCCCAGTAATGGCAAACAGCACCACAGCAACCGAGCTGCTTCTATATCTGCTGAAGCCATGTGCAAAAAGCAAGCAGTACCGCAATTGAGCCAACAGCACAAAACTGAACAGTGGTACTTTTTTGTTTTAATTCATCAAGAACCAGTGACTGAAAAAAATGTTGAACTGCTAACTGTGACCTTCATAGCATAGGAATTATATTTCTGGATGAACCATAAGGTATAAACCTGTTCTGTAAGCCAATATTGCACGATTGTCACATTTTATATAAATTGCATTGCATGCACAGTGATTGCTGTAAGTACAAAAATATTGTACTGTATGTTTATATACGAATACAGAAAAAAATTACATTGTTTGATTTGGCTGTTTAATAAATCAAGGCTTCTGGGGAATGTAATTTTACAGAAAAACATTAGGTCTTTAGATTTACATATTTTATATATCACATCATACTTGTCTTTTTAGATTTCATATCACCTTTCCAACAAATTAAAAAATTCTATCTGTCTTGTATGATTATGGTATTGATGTGTCCTATGTACATGCAGTCAAAACTTAGCATGCATAACTGAATTCATAAAAAGATTACAAATATATTAGCTAATTTATTATTGATATATTTTCAATGCGTACAAGTTGTGGTCAAAGAGCAGTTAATAAACCGTAGTCCCGAAGGCATTTCATCTCCCACCTTGTTTGTTTCTGATGGAGTTTCAAGTGGATATTAAATGACGTGCTATAAATAGTTCTCCCATTATCAAACTGGTATTGATAGCGTTCTGTTGCAAGAATTTCTTGATGTGACATTTGCAGTATCAAAAATGAAATTCTGAAGGTATCCATTATAGTTTGTTTTAAGTGGAGCTCACTTGCCAATGTGATTTTCAGAAAAAAATGAGTTTTGAAATCTTCAGAAGTTAATTGGTCCAACTTTAAGTACCTACCAATACTTCAGCTGGTTTTCAATTTCTCTATCTTCTTATCTATTGGTAATAGATGTACAGCTCCGTGGATGGAAGAACCAATCATTCCAATTTTAAATTGCCCCAACAATGGTAATGTTCAGTGGTTTAATCGTGCCGTTTGTTACACCTTCATTGGAATGTAACACATAAAATTGCGGGCAGCTCAGTACCAACATACATGAAAAAGATGAGGACAAGCCAGTTTATTCCTAAAGTTAAACTTTTGGCTTGAATCAGCTTTATAAATGCAAGTGCAATAAAACAGGTGCATGGGAGAAAGCACTGGTAGGCAGTTGGTGTCTGATGGAGAGGATCCAGTATAGACAGTTCAATATGGCGGCTTCTTTTGTGCCAATTGCAAATTGAAATTAAATTTCAATTCAATTAAAAGATGGTAGTCAAAAACTGCTTTCAGAAACAGGTTGTGCCTGAGTAGAGAAGTTTATCTCCTGCCAGCATGCAAAAAAAGACCCTACTTTCTGTGTGGAATTAGTTAGCTCTCCACCTGTTCAATACTACTTCCTACTCAACATTACCTGTTGGCTCAGTGCCAAAGCTCTTTATCTGCAGATTGGAGTTTTGTAGTTTTGATTCAGCAATAGAGGTATCCAAAGATTTCATTGCTTAAAAGCAAGGGTCTTTACTAGCAGGGGGCAGGCTGCTTTCCAAAGAAAATAAACTGTAGGGTATCTTGAATGTCTCCAATGAGAACCGCATTTTAGTGGCATTTAGCTGATTAAGACTAAATGATCAATAGGAAACTCCACAGCAAAAATATGTTTTCTGGTGCAAAATATTTATTCATACTATGCTATTAAATGAATGTAAGTATTCAGTGAATACCAACCTTTCAGTTCTGTCTCTGGTGCCACTATCTTCTTTCTTCTTCCATGTTTCGATCTTTAAATATCCTGATTGGGCAGACATCATAACTCCCATGCAGGTGCTCAGAAGTTGATTCAGTTCCACCAGCTCCACGTGAAGCCAATCTGTGAGCAGATCTGTGATTCTACAGTTGAAGGGAGTGATCTGGCAGGTGAATATGTTGGAACTTTAGTTTCACTTAAGGGGAGGTTTTATATGTTAAAAAAGATATAGTTTAAATCTTCATTGCTTTGAGTTTAAGAGAATCTGTCCCCTTGACTAGTGGGACACTGCCAGCGACACAGCCCACCTACTGCCCTGAACCTGGGATGCATACGAGAGACATAGTTTGCGGCTATGGCCAGTGCGCCCCCCTAAACGGGGTCCTTCTCCTGGCCCCGGGGGGGGGGATGCACCGGCAAGAGCCGCAGACCACCAAAATTTTCTTGCGGACCACCAGTGGTCCACAGGTTGTGGATCGTTGGGGATGAGTGATCGTCATCCCTACAATGGACTAAATGTCAGTAAACAGATGATTTCAGGAGACCATAAACAGAATTATAGGTATATAACCTAACTTCATTTAGAAATACATTTTATTATTTTCTGACTTCCTTCTGCAACTGCTTACCATTGGTGACCTGTTTTAGCAAATGTAAGTTGACCAGTGTTTGTTCACAAGATGTCAACAATGAATTTAGATGTCAACTATGGCAGCTTCTTTGTCATATTAGGAAAAGTTTCCACTAATTGGTGTTGTCTTTTTATATTTGGCTGGCAGCTTTTTGTTCTGTTGGGGGATATTTATAAAAATGTATGCATGTTGACAATTCAGCTAAATCATGTGTGCTCCATATTTTTTCCAGAAGAGCTATACATTTTCTATGTGTACATTTTTTTATAAAAAATATGTATATTTATTAGAATTTGGAAACTTTCCGGTCTGTAGCCTGTAAGTTTATAAATGCCCTCTACTGTGTTTAAGGATGAGTGTCAGAAAATGAATAATGACCCACCATTGCTGCGGTCTCTTTGTGTGCTTTTTAAATCCAAAAAATGGAGCTTGCCGCTATGAAGTACTTCTGCATTTTTTTGGGAAATGGCCATAAACAGTACAGATGGTCAGACTTGGAGGCAAAACCCTTCTCAGGCATCCGCACCTGTTAATAGTTTCAAGTAGTGAGGATCATAGAAATCTGATTTTTGCTGATTCTACTTGAATCAAATTTTTTACTGAAATTAACTTTATGATTCTTTTTGTCAAATTCTCTATTTAAAGAGAATTTGCCAAGAAAAATGTTAACATTCTAGGGGATACCTTAATGCTATAAGCACATGAACAAAAAATGGCTAATATCGTAGCTGGAGAATCTGCCCTTTAGAACCACAATTGTGGCATTCAAACATCAGAGGGCAATTTGTATTCTGCACAGTGGTTCCATTTTCTGTCTCAGCCAAGAAACTAATATCCTTAGCTGGATCTATAATGACAGCAACTTTTAGTTTGAGGATAGCACATTTACAAACTGCTTTATTCTAATACAACTCAATATGAGCCTTCCATTTTTGGAATAGATAAATCCTAATATAAGAGGGTTCCATCACAAAAACACTTGTAAAGTGATCAGGCCTCAAACATTTGGTATATTAATTGTCCACCATGCTGTCCATTAAATGTGATAATCCTGACAAAGGTATTTTAGGGAAGGTATAGAACTATCAGGTTTCTAATTCCATGTGAATTCTGAAAAGATTTCCCTCACCTCTTATGTGGTTAACTTGATAGGTAGTATCTTGAATATCTAATACACATGCTAACACATCTTTACAGAAGACAGTTCTATGTAAGGTGTCAAAGTAGATATTTTTGGTCTACATATGGGTTTCATAGTGGGGCTTTGTAACAGGTTCTTTGCTGGGGGGTCTTTATAGTGGTATCTTTGTAGTGGATCTTTATAGGAAGGGTGAGTCTCTATGTTTGGCCTTCATAGGGTATTCACAAAGCGGAAGCACACATTCTGCACAGTACTGCACCCCTTGCATGGTGTGGTATGCTACATACCTGACCTCATCATACACACACCAAAACATACGTTCACCATAAAGATGAATGTGGTATTATTGTTATCTTGTATTTATATAGTGCTGACATATTACACTTTACAAAGTCCATAGTCATATCACTAGCTGCCCTTCAAAGGGGCTTGCAATCTAATGTCTCTACTATAGTCAGTAACACAGTCTAAGACCAATTTAGAGGGAACCTGGAAGTTTTTGGAATGTGGGAGGAAACCCACGCAAACACAGGGGGAACCTTCAAACATGCAGATAGTGTCCTGGCTGAGATTCAAACCTGGGACCCAGCGCTACAAAGTGCTAAGCCACTGTGCTGCCCCACCATTATACACTGGTAAAACTGATGACTTCTGTGTGAAACTGACTCTGTGATGTAAGTAAATGGGCCTTATTATCAACTATTACAAATAAACCAATGATGCAGTTATGAATTGCTTTTTAATTTGCAGATTACTTTATTTCTGTTTAGTAGAAGGTGAATTTTATGGCTCTGGACCTCATCCAGAATAATGAGGCATGGCAGAAGTAATAGGATTAGATTAGGAATAGTAATAACAGATAAGGCGCCCCAATGACTTGACTGACTGACAAATATGATGATAAATATCTCACTCATTCCCATACAGTCATTTTATTGCTGGAGGTAAGGGATAATTGGATTGATGTTGACTCTGAGTCCTGTGAGAGGTGATTGCTATTGTTTCTGTGGGAGATCACATAGGTACATGTTGTCCTCTAGGACACGTGTATTCATAAACTTCTTCTTTCTGTGTATTCATAAACTTCTAGTGCACTGTGCTGTCAGTAATAGCACAGCTGTGAAAATAATCCATTTTGAATATATAGCAAGCATTGGGACAGAATGGAACTGTGCACATGGACTTCTTCCTTCTATACTCTGGATTGGATTAGAACAGCAGTGTTCAACATCAGTCTGTTAATATTATTTTCCCTGTAGGTATTTTCTTTTCTATATCTTTCTTTCCATCTATTTATTTATAAATTTATTTATTTTAGCAAAATGAAAAAAGACATACTTTGTCCTGACTTGCTGTTGCCGTGTTGCTGCTTGGATTCAGGTTAAAGTAAAATTTAACCAGAATATTGGTCATTCAGTTAGGTTCCACAAGAAGCATTTAACCTTGATTTCAGGGGATCAGTTCACTACTGGAAAGCATAGTGTTATTGTACTTGCAAGATATTTAGAATTTACTGCAGGCATTGTAGTTTGTTGAGTTGTGATCATCATCATTTTCTGCTGCCACTGGGCTCATAGTAATACATTTGTGGCAAGTTATAGCAAGCACTGAGCAATGCTGCTGTTAATGACCTACACATTATATAGACCACTGCTACATTTATTTCTGCTATCAATGGGGCTGAAATTTCTTTTTTGTATTACTTGTAATCACAACCAATTGATGTCACAGTTGTATGTAAAAGAAAGTTGGCCTGGAGCCATTAGGCGAAGGGCCGCATGACAGGGTAGGAAGGGAAGGCAGGAAATGCAGGGGTTAAGTGTTTAAAAAAAAAAAAATAATTTTTTTTATGCGGAAAATTGGAAGGTTGGGATTGGGGGGTTATTGATGCAGGGAGGGGAGTAGTACAAGGGTTTAAAAAGGTACATGAAGGGAGGGGAGAGGCAATAATTTTGGGAACGAGCAACTCCCACCCT
Source organism: Pyxicephalus adspersus (assembly GCF_032062135.1). NCBI lineage: Eukaryota > Metazoa > Chordata > Amphibia > Anura > Pyxicephalidae > Pyxicephalus > Pyxicephalus adspersus. The sequence continues at coordinate 161,904,333 of NC_092858.1, forward strand.
CCCTCCCCTTTTGGTTTTAGTAATGCTTGGGCTTTTTGTCATAGCAGCGGGGCGGGTTTTGCTAGGTCCATGAAGGGGTTAAGGTTTGGGAAAAAACGGAAAAAAGGGGGTAGAGTCTATCAAGGGATTTCGGTTTGTTTCGGTAGTGGTGGTCCTGTACGACACTTAGCTGTCGTGGGGGCTAGTTGTTAAAAGGGGTTATCCGCTAATTGTCCCCGAGGTGGTGGGATAGCGGCTGGGGGCCTGGTTAATGAGCGGAGGGACTTGGAAAAAGGATTAGGTGGGGAGGAATTGTTTCATGGACCTAAAAAGATAACAATGGCAGGGTAAAAGTGGTTGTTTAATGTTTTTCATATGTTGGTGTATATATAAAAAGCTATGTTAATATATACAATGTTAATAAAATGAGCTGCTATGGCCAATGTAATCCAACAGGTGGTATTGTGTATTTAATGGGGAAGTTGGGTTGGGTTGGAGAAAAAAAACCTTGCAAAGAGACCACCGACTGACATATTTAACAAAAATTTTGCAATTTTTTGGGGGGATTTCAAACAATTTCTTCTGTCTAGTTACACTCAATGAAATATCATTGCTAGCTGAAAGCAATAAAAACAGTTCTACATAATAGTTTCCAACATTTGAAATTGACTAGGGACACCTTGAAAGATTTGACAAGAAAAATGTGGTACACGAAACACACCGGTACAAACTGTGTATTTGGAGGGGGGTCTTTAGAATGAAATATAGCTGATATCTTTAATATAGTAAATAAGAAAAAAATAAGAATAAAAAAGCATCAATGTTGTTTTCAGTGGGGTTAAAAAAGCATCATGGTCTATAAATGTAAAATATGCAGCAGTTAGTGAGTAAATGGGAAGAAAACCAACCTCATTATTGGTCTGTGGGAGCAAAATTAATTTTATCATTGTAATCAGGAAAACTCAAACACCACAATTGTTGTCAGTGGTACCAAAATGAACCCCACCATTATTAGTAGGACCTTGATGAACCTCTCTATTATCATCTATGAGACCAAAATGAATCTTACCATTGGTCCCTGTAGAACCAAAATCAACATAATTACTGGTATTAGTTGGACTCAAATGAACATCAATATTGTTGTCTTTGAGACCAAAATGAGTCACGTCAATTTGTCAATTGAAGCAAAATGAACTTCATTATTGGTTTCAGTATGACAAATATTAAACCCAGTTTTGTGTTGATCATTGGTTATCTACCCCAGCTCACACTACTGACTTAATAAACTATGTTGTTACTTCAACAGGATGTCACTTTCCCCTAAAAAGCCATCATAATTTCATTGCAGACCATGTAGTTTAGCACTCAACACCTGCTGAACATGGAAACTGCAGGACATTCTCCAAAATCCCAGATCTGTTCTGCAATATCTGGAACTATTTGCAAAAGGGATTTATTCAATCATTCATCTAAAAAAGGCCCAGCAGATTGTTCATTGTTTATTTTGTTTGCATTCCCTTCCTTTGTGCAGTGTATTTGTTGTACTTTATAAATCAATGCCATTGATCACACCAGTGGGATGTATGAAATAAAGATCACTTGTGAATATGTGTCAGCTTTATGGTGTTTGCAGAAGAATTTAAAATGTATCATACCTGACAAACATGAGTTACCGCTCAAGAATTCATGAAACATTAATAGGCTTTTCATTTAGTTTAGTTAATGACTAAGAGAAGCTCACATAACACAACAGCCAATTAAAAAAGAACTCTGCTAAACACATTTTACATCCCAGTGTAATGTTGGGAACATGACAATCCTTTAATTGATTAAGAAGCATTTTTTATCAGGTCCCCTTGTGTCTCAGACATGGGAAGAACCCATGCATGGTCAAAGCTGAGGAGGAATAAATCAGGGACTATAAATCACTGCTTGCATTATACAAAAGGAGGTTCCCCTCATTTACTTTGTCTAAAATTGACACTCACTTAGTATATTTCAGGGGTCCTAGACTACAGACTTCCACATCAGGGAAATTACTTAATTAGGTGTAGCTTCTAATAACACATACATAGCACAGCCTTTGTGTATAGCCCCCTCCGCTTAGGAACTCCAGGATCAACAAATCATAAGTAATCGTACTCAAGTCTTAGTGTGCGTTGTGTATTTCTTCCAAATCTGTGCTGTAATCCATCACAGGTCTTTAATTTTCTTCTCAAGGAGGGTTCTTCTACCTGAAATGTTTGTTCACTGTTCTCCTACCCCAGGGTTGTGCGTCCCAAAGCCATGATGTTCTGGTCCTAGATAATGTGGCTTCAATAATGTTGTCCTTCATTTACCAGAGAAGACAGGGGACATCTAGTGGCATGACAGAACTACTGCAGGGAACAGCTCTGGATTGAAAATGAGTATTCCAACAAACCCTGTTATTTTAATTTCACTTTTGATAGGCAATTTTTTTATTTTTATTTTTACTTTGTATTCTGGTTTCATTCTCCCTTGAGAAGTCTTTACATTAACATGCTATAGAAGTTAGGACTGGTAAATTACTATTTCTGGAAATATCACATGAATCAAATCCAAATGCAAATCATCCTTTCCAATCACCAATCAAAAGAGACAGGCTACATTGATATATGTACAACTTTTGAAATCAAGAGAAGCAGCTTCGATCCTGTGTAGGTTAAAGGAGCTACCTACCATTGGTCTATCACTGAAGTATTTACAGACATACACATTTATAGACATACACATACAGTAATGAGCTGATCAAAGACAGACAGTAATATTTATATGAATGAAATGTTTGAAACCCTTTATATAAATGGGGAATGGGACCTGGCATCATGTCCCCATTGCTTCCAATCCCCTAGTGCTAGTAGATCTGTTTAAAGTTGATCAAGCCAATATTATCAGTAGGTCTCAAATAAGGTAAAGAGTGTATATATATATATATATATATATATATATATATACAGTATTATGGACCACATAGTGACATTAGCCTGGGGGTAGAGAGATGCTAAAAGTGACTTAGGCCATTTCCTCAGGGCCTCAGACATCAGTCTGGTTTGCTGTATTCAATGCAGAATTCTTCTTCTTTTCCTTATGGCGTCATTCATTTGTAGCTGCATGAACAACAAAACAGCAGTGTTAGCAGCAGCTATAATGCAGGTCCTGATTACTACCTAGCTGGCAAATTGAACACATACACTGAACTGTTCTTCTGCCTTTGTATTGCTCCCCGTGCATCTGCTACTTACAAACAGCTGTTCTGTGTAATGTGGGTCTGTGTGCATTACCAGCTACATTAAAAAAAAAACTTCCTTTACCATTGATGAATTCACGCTGTTAGGAGAGGTACAGGAAAACATACAAATTCAGATATACAATAAACCATAGGTGTCATGTGTCTGTTGTTTTTTTGTGTGTACTGTTCAGCAGAAACACATTAACCAACAACGGATTAAAGCTTAAAGTTTTGTTTTCAACAAAAGGGCTTAACATATATTTGGGATAATGCACATCTAATATTAATATGAGCCTTAACATAAAAGTCTGCCTGAATGGAAGCATGGCAGATATGACCAAGATCACATAAAAAACAGAATACGTTTACAATAGTATTCTAATTATAGCTCTGCTTTACAATGGGACTGAAATTAATGTAGTAAGCATTTCTCTAAAAAGGCGCCTTGCTCTCCCCAACAAAATGCAAGTCTAAGGTAATTGGCTTTTATATTGGTTATTTGTAAACCTCTGTAACATTCTGTGTTAGACACCACCAATCTCTAAACTCTGCATTACATGCTACTGATCTCTGCACTTAGTGTTGCATGCCACTGACCCCTGCACTCTACATTACATACTACTGACCCCTGCTGCACTCTACATTGCATACTATTGACCCCTGCACTCTACATTACATACTACTGACCTCTGCACTCTACATTACATAATACTGACCTCTGCACTCTACATTACATACTACTGACCCCTGCACTCTACATTACATACTATTGACCGCTGCACTCTACATTACATACTATTGACCCCTGCACTCTACATTACATACTACTGACCCCTGCACTCCACATTACATACTACTGACCTCTGCATTCTGCATTCCATATTACTGACCCATAAGGTATGTACTATACACTCCTTCGCTCTGCACTCAATCATAAACACTAATGATCCCAGCACATTATTTAATATTTACTGGCCTCTGAGCTCTTTATTACATACTACTGAACTCTGAATTACTGTGTTGCACAGTACTGACCCCTGCACTCTTTGCTACATACCCCTGATCTCTGTGCTCTGCTTTACTTACCCTCATATTCCTGCATTCTATTACATTCTCCTGATCTCTACACCCTGCATTAGATACTACTGGCCCCTGCACTCTGTCACAAGCTACTGACACTTTATCTCTGCATTACATTCTATTGATATCTGCATTTTGCATTACATACTACTGACCTTTGCACTCTGCATTCCATATTCCATATTATTTGCAGTATATACTATACACTCCAAACACGAATTCACCCAGCACATTGTTTTACATTTACTGGCTTCTAAACTTTTTATTACACAATCCTGCACTCTGAATTACCTGTTAACATATTTTGTTCTGGCCCTGCATTTTTACCCCACCCCTTACCTCCCGACATAACCTTTTACGTATTTGCTGAAAAAAGAGTGAAAGTAAATACTATAAAATAGCTGTTAGGAGACACTTATCTGGTTAGCGATGTCTTGCTGTGCGCCACCACAGTTTTACACCCTGTTTATTCTGTACAGCCTTGTGACTTGAGGAAGCAATGAGAACAAGGAAATAATTGCATCTCCTGCTTTCCTTTAGCCGGGTGGCCCCAGATGTACCTTTATCAGCATCCCCAGCACATACTCTGTGTACAGCTGATGGAGATTCTAGGAGCAGATTAGTCCCTGGCTTCATCCTGCCCTGCTATTGATTGGCATTATAGATTTTGCTCACAGTCACCAGTTGCCTGTTGTAGCGTTAAGGTTGCAGACCTGCGGCTGGTGTGTTTGTTATATTTACTATTGCTGACCCTATGATTGTTTGCTATCTGAACTTACCTTGTGCCTGTGACTACGACTCTGCTTTGTCTTTATCCTTCAATACCTTGTCTGATGGACTGATTACCTGTGTATGACCTCTGGTTCTGTATTCTGGACATGCTTCCTCTGGACTCCCCTGTACTCCATTATCTGTTGGCTCCTGGTCCTCTGTCAGTTTTTCCTTGGTGCATCTAGCCTACCGAGGCTGAGCGGGGGCTTGCTTTACGTGAGGAGTGCAGGGTTAGATTGGAGGATTGGTGTCTGGTGAACACTGGTACTGGACCAAGGCCTTACGGTAAGAGCTTTAAATCTACAGAGGGATACTGACTTCATATTCAAGATGGTGGTTCCGGGTCACAATTTGATAGCCTTTGGATATATATGAGTAAAAAACTTGAACTGGAAAACAGGAAAAATGTTTGTTGAATTTTTGGTCAGTCTGTCTGTATAGGATCTTCGAGAAAAGTTAAACTGTTTATAGTTGACAGTAAAGGAGAAAGATGAATACTTATAGACGACATGACATAGGTGATCTGCTTCAATAATTTAATTTTTTAGCCTATTGGAATTCAACCCCCCCCCGCCATCTTGTATTTTTTATCACATCACACAAAAAAAACCAAAACACAATATTTAATTTAAAATAATAAGTACATCTTTATTTGCTTCACCAAAAACAACAACCAAAATTCAAGATTATACATTTTAAATGAAAACATGAGTAACATTTCTGTATATTTCCAGAAGTCTTGACATTATTGTCGTTACATTGCTGATACAGTACTGTCATCCTACAGTTTTTTGGATTAATGAGGTGCAAACTACCACGTATATAAAATAAAAAATAACGAGAGGGTGCATTGGTAGATCTAACTTTTTTGGATCTTTAGTGCAGTCGAGATTTAATATTCTTGAACTCAGCCTGATAACCAAGGCCAAGCTGTCATATAACATAAGTACCTCACCTTTTACATTCAAGATGGAGAATATATACCAGGATTACTATAACATATACAAACATATCTTGTGAATATGTTTATATAAATGAAAAGAAAAGAGAAGTATTTTCAGTTACTTTTTTTTCTTTAGGCTAATGAAAAAAACAATCCCATTCGAAATCTTGTTGATTTAGTCCATAGTTCATATTACCACAATATGGATCATTCATAATGTATTACTTTCAACTCTTAATGTTAGATTTGCATCACAATGCACAACTGCTTCCTAGTGGGAATGTATCAAAGAATAACTTAGGTCTGGGGGTGGAGGGTGTAAAGAGCAAATTGATTTATCTTATTCTTTTGTTCCTATAAGTTTCTTCTCCATGGGACTGGTCTCCTGACGCCTCTTTCATGAGCCACTCTAGACCCTGGCATCATCCCCTACAATGAAGGGCCAATGGACATGAATTGGAAGTGAGGTCATCCAGTGTCTGCTCACAACTTGAAGGTCATGTGAAAGAGGAGGAGCACCAGCTGTGGGAGAAGCAACCCCAACCCCAGTTGAGATTAAGATTTAATCTAATCTATTCAGATTTTTTAAGATCTATTAAGATTTTAAAAATACTTTGTATTTAGTAAAGTCAAACATTTAAACTGATCACAAGTTACAATTTCCCCAATTGTAATGGTAAAGTAAAAAGTAGATACTGTTTTGCTCTACGCAGAAATTAATCTATCATGTCCTTTCAACATTTGAAATCAATTTTGAGTTTATGCTTTTAATAGTTTAGAAAACCCATCTTGTTAATAACCTGATCTTTTAAAAATATTGTCCAGTAATGTGCAAAGAGTCCAAATTGGGCCAAACATACAGATAATAAAAAAAATAAAAACATTAAATGTAATGTAAACACAAACAAAAGAAAAACAGAAATCCTGAAACACATTTGTGACAATTCCATTGTATACTGGCAGGTTCCTGAACATATAAGTTTTTTTATAAGCCTGGTGGATAAGTACAGATTATAAAAGTTTCATTTTTAACAATTGTCAATGCCCACGTTAGATTTTCATTTCACTCTGCCCATATTTGGCTCAAATGTGCATGTTCACATTCAGCAGACGATAATTTTGTACATGTAATATGTCCATTCAGAACAATTTGTTTTTTAACATAGAAAGCTGCTTCCATTGAAGTCACCTGATTAGCCCACCTATCCTAGACTCACCCTTGCAGATATAAAATATCACTACTGCCCCAATATAATGTAAATCACACCCGCTCTATCCTTAGAGTCCAAATATCAGTTCTGCCCTACAATATTAAAAATCATGAACACTTATGCCCTAATCCTACAGAATCTTAATATCTACTATTACATGAACAACTCCCACTCAATCAATCTCCACCCTTACAGAACCCAAATATCGCTACTGCCATAAATCACAACCACTTCACGAAGCTCAACCCTTTAAGGGTGCAAATAACAGTACTGCTCTGCAAAAACATTATTTAAGATACTACTTCATCACTCGTTTTTTTTTAAGGGTCTTACAGATACATTACCATAAGAAAAATACCTCTACAAATCATATTATTACCTTGTATAATCATATTGCTTCTGTATGATAATGTATATATATATATATACAAACCTACAGTTCATGTTTGTGCACATATACATAAAACTCTAAGTGAAAGATGTAATATAGTGCAATGTATGATGGGTAATATATTTTGTTTCAATAAAAATATAGCAATGCTGAAACTGTATAAATCTCTGTTGACTTATATAACAATATAAGTGTCAGTTCTGTTTATAATTTCCATACTATACGGATAAGTATATCATACTTTACTCGTTCTACTACAAATATAATTTTCCTATTGGGAGAACACATTCATAGCCATACTAAAATATATATTCCGGGCCCTATTTATTGTCATTAGGATAGAGTTTGCTTATATGTTATAGTACTTTCATATAATAGAGAAATAGGGGTTGCAAATAGTACACACCAGGCCGAGTGTATAAAGAACTATTAAGGCAAAAGTCAAGTTTTACAAAAATAATGATATTTTGACAGATTGTGATTGAAACCTATCATGTGGTTCTCTGTGTTGAACAGTCAGGGGAAGGATACTAACCTTTGCCAGGTTTTTTATTTGTTGATGACTATCAACACCAGACCAAGACATAAAGGGGCAATAAAAACTTAACACATGTTATAACCCTCCCTAACTCTACATTTTATTGTATCTCTTAGAGCTTTTCTCCTATTTCCTGTCTCAGTGATCATATTCAGGGCAGCAGGAATAATAAATCAGAAAACAAAATTACTATTTGGGCCACTCATTTAGGTAATCTTCATTATGTGTGATCTAAAAAGTAGAAGAAAAAATAAATTCACCCTTTTTTTATTTTTCTACTTTATTTATGTGCAGTTATATCAGTTTATATCAGGTTATTTGTTTAAAGCTGAACTCCATATATATAACACAAATGATTGCATCTCTGTATTAATATACCATTAAATGTATTTTTCTACCATTTAGCTACTTGTATTTGGCTGCAGTTCCTGCATAGTAGAACTTAGATTGTGGGAGCGCTAACAATTAATTGTGCTTCATTAGCTTGGAAAGACAGAGATGATATCATCAATTTCCTGCTTCTCCTTTCTCAGTCCAGTCCTAGCGTGGAGAAGCTAGGTATTACTTTTTTATTATGTACAACATTTGTAAAGCAAATTTTTCCCATAGGTCTCAAAAAATCAGCCTTGCTTAGCTTTGAATACTAAATGAGATCTGGTGCATATAAAGGGTGGGCTGCCTCTAGCTTATAACCAGCTAGTATTTTGATGAGACACAGGCAGAACCATAGATACTCTATACAAGTATTGTTTTGGCCAAGTGGCCTGGGACCTTGGTGCTGGCAAGGCAAATATGCCAAACACTTAGCCACCATGCTGCTCTACCCAACTGCAACAGATAAAAGTTGAGATTGAATAGACAAAAGTACAAACCCTTTGGCAGATGCAACAATAAGTACAAAGTATATTAATTTAGTCTATGTATTTAGCTGTCGTCATGGAGTTCAAGTTTAATTTTTTTAGCATGCATTTACTACAAAATAAACTGACCACAAATGCACATTCTTTATATATCTTGAAGTTTGCCATTTTTAGGAATTACATTTATTTTCATGTGCTGCACATTAGCACAGGCAGTGTGTATAAAAACCTGAATTCTGCTTTCTAATTGGCTGCCATGGGACTTCCATGCACACTCTCTTATTAAAAAAGCATAATAAGACAGAGGAAGGAGAAGGGACCTCTACGATGCTGCCTGAAAAGGTTTCCAGCAGGGTTACAATTTTAGTTCCTTATGGAAATCCCCTTTAACCATAACAGAGTAATACAAGACGGTATCTTTCATGGGTGCGTTTCACCTTGATGTTTCAAAGTACAAAGATGAGAAAACACATTTTGGATTCTGGTAGCTCTTCCTATGATCTACTGCCGAACATAAGGTCTTCATTTTAAAATCCTCAATATGATAATATATCATATGAGCAAAATGTTCATAATGTTCCACTTTCTGTTTAATTCAATTCAAGGTGAAAAGTGACAATGCAAATAAAATTATTTTATTACAATCTAAGTAGGCAAGAATATTTTATCAGGAAAAGCTACAAATAGAACCTTATAAACTATTAATTACTCAAAGGTCATACTAGTTGTTACACATGAAATTTTAAGTGCTCTTAAATAAATTAGTTGGGAGAAAGTTCTTATCCGTATCAGGGCCTTGGGGCTTAATAAGTGCTTAATGCGTTTTTTTTATTTCCTAAGATTTTGGACTGTTTAATTTTAAAAAAATTGTTCTATCTTGTAAATAGGAATAAAAAGAAGGCTAAAAAAACTTACTAAATTATATCTTTTTTTTCTCATTAATTACTCAAAGGTCATACTAGTTGTTTTAAATTAAATCTTAAGTGCTTTTTGATAAATTAAACAAGAGAAAGTTCTAAGTGCTAATAGGGCCGTTGAGTTTAAGAAGTGCTTAGTGTGTTTCTTTTTTTCCTTGTGTTGCAGTTTTTTGGATGTTTTTTTTTTAATAAATTTTTTTATCTTTTAATTAAAAACAACAGGGTAATACAAGCTTACCAAAATATCCAAAATGTATTTTTAATGCATTAGAAACATCATATACACTGTATTCATGTTGTGTATACTAATTTATTGAAAAAATGTTTGATTGTTGCCTTTATTAAAGGGTACATCTACTTAAAACCAATTGATGGCGGCAGATACTGATAACTGCCGGTTACCCATGATCCACTCCCATCATGTTTAAATATTGATGTCATAGATGGTCTCCCTGCTAAAAATTCCTTAGGAGTAATGGAAGATAAATGTACTACCGAGGAATGCATCAAAGGTAATCTAAGGCTCAGTAATATGGAGTTCCTAATCAATCCTTGTATTAGAGGGAGGTCTATACTCAGAGGGTAACAAAAGCTATCCTAAATGCTGTTCTGTGCTACTGCAGATACTGGTCCAAAGTGACCATATGTGTCCAAAAGTCCATAAATATCCAAAAGTGTGATCCATCTGGTTATATACCCTCTTCTGAAGGTAAAGACCTACATTTAGAATAGTAACCTTGCCCCTAATGGAGAGGGGATCACATAATCATGTGACTAAATACCTATCCTGCGATATCAACCCATATGGAGACAAAGGGTTATGTTCAGAATGGCGATGAGGTTACAGTTTGGTTACCACCTTATGCCAGTGATCCACTGCATCAAGGAAAATGCTACAAGCTTACACCTGCAGCAGCCCCAAAGGGAATGAATGAGGTCAAATGTGCAGACGCCGGCTCTTTAGGAATCAGTGCTGCATTGTGAGTGATGGAGTGGTTGGCAGTGGTGCAAGCTGCTGGGAACCCCATTGGAATGCTCAATGCCAAGGCAGATCTAAACCTGCTCTAATTGGCACTGCAGGAAAAAAAGGACTAGAACCAGAAGTTCATAAAGCAGCCCCTTTATTACATTGTATTCCATTACTCTAGAAAGAACAGTAACTTAATATTACTCAAATATGGGAGTACATTGGAATCTCCTGTAAAGGACCATCACCCCAGGGTTGCTTGGAAGAATATGCTGACTGAGGTCGATTTAAGCATAATAAAAAAAAATCTGTTTATTGATATTACTGTATGGGGTCTCTTTGTATAGCAATGAATCTGACATTCACCAAAACATCGCCTGGTGGAGAATCTTCTAGGTCTATGTGTTTCAAAAGCTCAAAATCCTAGTTAGTAATGGCAGATCTAACATTGCTATGCTGACAGTTAAATTGCATGTTTAGTTTCAAGAAGATATTTGCAATTCCTTTTTTTCCTATTCTTCCTAGCATGACAGCGTTTTTCCTAGCATGAAACATTCTTTGTATTTTTCCTATTTAAAAGATTAAATGGTAACTACAATTTAAACTAAACATATGATAAAATTCGATAGAAATGACAATAAAAACTGCATGTTGAAAATTATTATTTTTTATAGGCAACTATAGCTATAAGCAAATCTTGAATTTTGGAACAATCAAGATTTAATTATGACTATCTATAACTCAGAATCTATGTTTTTCATTTTTTTCATCATATGTTCACTTTATATTGCCCAATTTTTATGTCTTTACCTTTTGTGAGTTGATCAACATTTTACTGCAGTTTGGACTTTGAATTGGCACGATGGAAAAGTTTTTTTTAGTTCATTTATTTTTTTTATTTTATTTTATTAGTAGCCCTTCTAAAAAAAGGTGAGCTATTATTTTAGGTTATCTAGTTGCCAATAGCATTTTAAAAGTATTTAGGAAGTAAACATAAAATACTACCATTGAACAGTACTGTTTTAGGAATATTTAGTTCATGTCAAGTGAACTTAGTTTGACCTGAATTTCATGAGATTACAGAAGTACATTTCGTTCAGCAGTGTGTAAAGACCATTGCCTGTCATTCTTAAAAAAAAACAAGAAAAAAAAAGAAAATGAAAAAAAAGCTTTTTTTAACATTTTTCTCAAACGGCAATACAAGCTGGTGTTAGAATAAAATTCTATTAAGAGAATATATTTATATTATGTACAGTATTAGGTATATACATTTATATTGAAAGCTTTCTTTAAAACATAAAAAAGCAACCAGCGCTGCACAATTTGTAAACATACAAAGTGTACTAACAACACACAAGAAGCTTAAATAAGACAAAGAAATAAAAATGACAAGAGAAACGTTAAATACAGAACAAATTGTACAATAGTGTTTTTTTTTTTACTTTTAAATACAAAAATAAATAAAATCATTACATATGTAGATTCACATACCAGTTGTACAAACAATAAATTATTTTACTTTTTTTTATTCAGTGCTGTATCTATATTTAAAGGAGTGTAACAAAGTAAAACGTAGGCATAATTATATCCTCATGTAAAAAATGGCCACAGACATAGAATGAGGGTCACCAGTTCTGGCTCTTTTTTGGCTAGCTCAGGTGATGCTCATATGTCTGCGGAACAAATGTATATTCCGCCCGGATTGGTTTTGAGGAAGAAACTATTAGGAAAGTATTATAACATCTCATTTTTAGTGTTTTACATGCTGGGCCATGCATCAGCTTCTTCCATCACTTTAGTCAAACAGAAACACTGGTGTGACCACAACATTTACGGTTTGTGCCAGAAACATTGGTCCTAATATAATAAAGCTCTCTAAGACTGGAAATAATAGAGAAAAATGGAAGAACCTGGGTGATCTAGCAAACCTGGAATGGATTTATTGAAAACCATTTGCTATTAGTTTGCAACTATTTTCACAATCCTGCAATTAATCAATGACAAGATTAATTCAAGGTTTGCTGGGTTCTGCCATGATAGTCTATCGTCTATACTCTTGAAGAGCTTCAATAAAACAAGCCCATTGGACACATCACTTTGTATATAAAAGTCTACAGTTAAAACAAAATATTCTTAGCCACTTACCACTGTACTGGACAGCTTTAAAAAATTAGGCCCAATGTGTGCACTAAAAGTAAAGAATTGGAAAGAAATCCCTATACTCTTTTACACAGGACCATCCACAGCCCTTAAAGTATGAAGCTGCATGAAAGTCAGAGCCCTTCTCTGAAATTAGCAGTGCTTAGAGATAGGAATTATTAGGGAGAGTGCTGCCTAAAACTCTAGACATCTATGACAGCACAGTCTCTAACAATAAACCCATCCAAGCAAGTCTAATCCTATATAAGAGCTCAGAATTTCTCAAAGTCCTGAAGTTTACTGTATAAGTTAAGGAGATAAGGGCCACAAACATTAAACAGCTGGTCCCTGTAAATGGAAAGAGAAATGTATTATGCCTCGGTTATTCTTTGTTTGCCTCCCATATTATCATACTCTATGTAGATATTTGTCCATTTATTTATTTTGCATCATGCTATTATAACATGGAGATCGCTTGATATATGAATTGTCAAGCCTCGTCTTTACATTTAACTTTCTGTCTTTGTATAAGACTTTGGTAACTCTATGCCTCCAAGTCACTGAACAATGTCCTTGTGGCTCTGACACATTATACGGTACAGGACACTGTATGGAGCATTCTCCTCCCGTCACCAAACTGGCGTATTGATTTTTTTCAGTGTTTTGATGAAGAGAGTATCAGTCTTGCTCCAGGATTGTTAATGCTGCTTAGTGCATAATCAATACAGTTTAGATCAGGGAGGTTTTTTAGTTTACAGAACTTTATTTTGCTGAGGATAATAAGGAAGCTGCTGTTTTTTTCTCATTTAGCCAATGTAAATCTGACATTATTTAGGCCTTTTATCAGTTTAAAGGGCACAGATGCAGTAATCAATAGCGACTAAAGTACTCTTCGGTAAACTACTTCTCATTAGTTAATTATTTAGGAAAAAAAATAAAAGGTTGCAATTATAAATCTACAAAGTGGAATACTAATCCAAACCGGGAATTTTTTTAGTTTTTCTTTCTCTTGATAGAGCTAAGAAGCGGGGGGAACTAAAGTCTCCCAGAACCTAGCACCATGCCTATGTTATGCTGCTCTCACTGCAGCACTGGCTTTTAAAGAACCAGCATTTACAGATTTGACAGGATCAGTGCTGTTCATTGCTGCTTTAATAGATTCTCTATTACGCTGTCATGGGTGGATGCTATATGTGGCATTTACCCTGAGGAAGTGACCTCCCTGACGGTCCAAACAGGAGAAGGAAGGTGCAAAATTTGTCACTGCACGAGGATCCCGTAACCTTCTCAGCCAAAAAGGGCCCCCATGGAGACCCAATTCAGTTCAATGTGGGTATCCAAGTCAGTTCAGCATAGGGGCCCACTGTTGTCCTAATATTTTTTTGCTCCCTATTTCTGTGTTGGAGATTTCCCATTTTTTGTTCTTGGTCAGTGGGACAAGACGTGAAGGTAAATCTCCCAACAGGCAGACAAACAGCAATAAAACTCCTTTGCTAAATAGAGAAGGGTTAGAGTGTTTGTCATGATGTATATCAACTCTGTTGGGATTTCATGGCACCCTACGCATCGTTTATAACAAGGATCACCAGGAGATCAAATTAGGTGTAATCACACAGCAATACAAACCTTACAAAAGTTCTAACCCTCCCCTATTTTATTCAAACTATGAAACACTTTTGACAGTGAAGCTTTTAAGCAAATTAGATAAAGCTATGGGCTTTTTGTTCTCAGATAGGCTTTCTATTTTTACAGCTCAACTCAATGAGAGTGCATTGTAACCAACAATGAAGGATGATTGCTATGGGTTACTGCATTCTGTGCAATGCTCTTTGCTTTTATTATTATTTCACTGAGCCAGTAAACTTAAAGTATAATGAAGCGTATAAAAGAGAACACAAATGTAATTTTCAAAAAGGAACATATTGCTCTAAAGAAAACAGATTTTCTGGTATTTTTTGTAACAATTGCACACTAGAATCTGAGAAATCGTGATTCCAGTAAAATGCCTGTAGAAATGTAGAAATGTGTCATACCTCCATCAATCTTCATGCTACCAAAGTTGGATTAACTGAATGATTCAAGATGGGATTCGAGTGTCATGGTCATGCTTGGAATCCATGTGGTTTCCTTGGCTGGTGTTCCACTGTTTCAGGTGTAAAAAGTTATGCTGTACCATTTGGTGTCCAAATGGTGTGTTTAAAAATCGAAAGGCTAGGGGGGCATTGATAGCATCTACATGGCTCTGGGTTCTGATCTGACCTCTTCTATCTTGTTGAGAAAAGTCATCTTGCCCTTATGGGACCAAGTGACAGTGTCTGTTTAAAATCCACTCACTGACCACTGTATAGTCACCTTTCACTTTTATGGCCACCAAAAAAACTCTGCCTTCATGCATGGTGGAGTATATGACCTTCCGTTATGATATAGTAGTATTCAGGCTAAGAAGTCAACCACTATGCCCAAACACTGTAATAAGACAGAGATTTAAGAAAACCATTAGCTGTTGCAGCCAAGTGTCCAATACTGTTGGTATGCCAATTGACATTGATTTGCAATACAAATGATCACAGGACATTTTGAAAAAATGACAGACTAATGGGATTTGCCTTATTATCAGTCTCCAAAACCCTGTTGTAGGGATTACATGACCAGCCCGAATTTGCAGCCTCAATTTTTTATCTTTTAAAATATGACTGACAGTATATTACAGTTAATAAGGCATAAAAGAGCAGAAGGGGAATCTGTAAAGTTAATATAACCTTTGCTTCTATTCATAATCTACTAGTAATCTACTAGCTATGTACATGAACATATACATACATGTAATTGTGATAAAGATTTTAAGCTTCCTGGCTCATGAAAGTTCATCAAACTGGATTCTGCCATATAATAAATATCAATTGTCTGCAGTTTAAATACTATTTTGGCCAAAGTTCTCATCCTAACAGATATTGATTTTTGTCAACGCTTTTTTTAGAACTGGCATCAGGTTTACATGGCTTTAAAAAACTACCCAGATGATTTACTAATAATTCCCTTTGGCCTTTACATACCCAGTAAGATTCAGGTAATATTCCTGTTTTGATTTTGCATTCCACCGAACCTAACTGGTTGTCTGAAGTCAACAAATACCAATGTAAAATGGCTCCAACAGTTAACCTTCCCTTATTCCTTTTTTTTTTGTTATCAGGACAAATGATACACTGACAGTAATACATTCAAACTGGAATACAGCTATTTATAATGACGTGACATTCTCTGGCCTTCAGTAACGTGAAACCATCCTTGCACCCGAGCATTCAATCAGATATCAGCAAAACTGTTAAAATCTGATTGGTGACTATAGCACACTGTACTCCGATGCTTTTTACATCATTGGGCTTAAAATGGAACGATGATCAAAATAAAATAATGATGCAGCCTACCCCTAGCATGAACAAGGCAGTTTTTGCTTAGCAATCCCTGTTGGTGCTACTAGTAGATCTGTTATGTTTCCAATCCCTGTAACAGGGCGCTCAAACTGTTCTGAAAATGGACAGCAGTGTTGTCCTAGATGGCAATGTATTAGTAGATGGATTTTAATAAGGATGCAAAGGAATAAATCCCAATCTCAGCTAATACTTTTTCCAAAAATATTTAAACCATTTGGTCTGACTGCTATCAGCACTTCTTCCAGTGTAAATTGGTCTTTCCCATCATGGACAGTTTGGTCGGTTACAGGTAAAGAAAAAAATAGGATCAGGATAATAAAACAGGATCAAATAATAAAATTATAGGTATGGAGGACTCAGAAATTCAATAACTGTTGTGAATGCTACTGATACTACATCATGTTGGTCACCTTTGACTTTATCCATAGTTATATTATAAATAAATAAGGCAATACAAAGGTCATGGATGTGCAAAGTTGAAAAATGGTAACAACCAACCAGAGGGAATCAGAATAAGTGGATTCATCGCCAAATAGTGTATGTTGTTGGTTGCACTTTGCACGTCACTTTTCAACTTTGAAATTTAAAAAAAAAATTGACAATATATGCCTCCAAGTAGCTGATAGCACCTGAATAAAGATTGAAGCTCAGCACATGAAGAAATATATTACATGGGAAAACTGATTTGTTTCCTAGAGATTTTGTTTATATTGATTGTGCAGCCTTTTTCATATAACATAGATCGGACAGCTGCTGACTGTGACCAGCAAGCCCTGTTCATAATACAATAACCTATAACAATATAGGACAATCTTTTGATAAAGGTATACAAGATTACCTCTAAAAATATGTAAGCTACTTTGAGCACCTGAGTTCTCAAAGTCATTTTTTCTATTTCCTCTAGCCATATTTACACAGAAAAATAACCTTTTGAAATAATAAAAAAATAATGTGTCCAGACAGAGAGAATGTCATATTGCCTAGAACTCGTTTGATCGTTTCTGTTTCTGAAATTAAAATGTCGATGCCCTTTACATTTGGTTTTTAACTGAAACCAATGCCTGTACCTTTCATGTGGGATGGTTGTTACAATTTGTAAACAAATGTCTAAAGAGAACACAAGCTGGTCAGCGAAAACATAAAAAAGGGCAAAAAAAAAACAAAAAACAAAAACATTGGACTAATGAAGAGCAGCAAGCTCCGTTTTTCCAGTAAACACCCGCAGCTGTTTTCTGAAACAAATGGTAAAAGTTAATTCAGCTACAGATCTACTTTGGTCAATCACTCTGCTTAACAGAAGAAGCAAGTGACATGTAAAGTGACACACCAATTGACACGTATTTACAAAACACCACAAATATAACCTACATGCCATCCAAAAGTATAAGTTAGCAGATGTTGTTGAAGGCTTTCTTCTCTAGAGGTAGGTGATGTCGATGTGACATAAACATAAACCTGTTTCCATACCATCACCTACGTGCTGAGGTTCCGCATGATGTTCTATGCTGATTTGCAAGGTTTGCCGAACAACCCGAGTATATTGTCTTAAAGGATATCTCCCTTTGAGGCCCGTATTCTGTAGAGCCCTTACGTTGTTTCAGGACAGCTCATACAAAACCTTAACTAAACCTTAACATCTGTCTTGCTAGATCTATTTATACACAGTAGTTAGAACTGTGTCGTTGAAGACAAAGTTTATCCTTTGGTTAACACTTCTTGAGTAAGCATTGTTTAAATGCTGATGGTCTTTGAGAAAGTAGACATCCCTTTGCCAACTTCCCTTGTCCATCTTGGCACTGGACAGTCCTGGTGTGCCAGCCTGTGTCACATGTTCTTGAGCAGGACAGCCATGGGCCGGTCACCCACTGTGGCTGGTTACTCTGAGGAACAACATTATTGTTTATAGTGTTTGTGGTGGCACTTTGTTTGGCCGGTACAAAGAAACTGTAACGGACATCTAAAGGTTTGGTGATATCTGTGGCTAGAATCTGTACAACAAGCACCTCCTTGGTAGCTGAGTGGCCCATACTATGGAAGGAATCCTCCACGTGGCTCCAACCGCTATAGTTCATGGCAAATCCATTCATTTCGATGATGGTCTCAGAAGTAGAGATCATATATTTTCCATTGATGATGTACTCTCCTGTCTTCTTTTTTAATGCTAAGTAAGCTGTAAACTTGGTCTGATCTTTGGCCTTGTATTGCTTCACTTTGATATGGGTGGCTCCCTCCGGGATCTTTACAATATCCGTGTAGCCTTTGCTGTGAAACAAACAAGAGGAGAAATTATAATGAACCCACCTTTAATCTATATAGTGCCCAGCAACCTCAAGTCGGTTGGATTTTTGGGTACATTCATATCATCAGCTTAACAATATATTATTAAGATATGTTAATGTTTTATAAACCTTAGGGTTGAGTTACTAAAGAACTGTTTATTTAAAAAAAGATACATTTAGCTTAGTGTATACAGTGAAAATTCAATTTGCATATCCAATCACAAGCAAGAAAATGTAAAATAAAACAAGAATTTTGCTTGTATATTAAAGTCAACAAAAGCTTCACTTTATTCAATAAGCTTAGTGAATTATCCCTTGCAGAGTGATAATTTCCTTTGCTAAACTTTAATAAAAGAACTCAGTTCTTTCAAATTATAACATCCTTAGTCTCTATTGTTCCACACTTAAAACAGAATATCTGTTTTTTTTTAATTGATTTTTGATTAAATGTTTAAGGTACTTAAATAAATGCCATTTTCACTGCAATACTCATCTTATCTCAGGAGCTTAGGAAAAGGAAACAAGCTGCAAGCTGGCATTTAAAATACTTGACTTTTGTGTCCTTAACTATAATTTGGTATATAATATAAATATAAGTTGGTAATTGGGTCTCTTTAACTTTAAAGTTTGGCATGTGCACTCATTTGTCACATGTCATTCATTAGTGTCCATGCACAGTCTTGTACAATTCTTCTATGTCAACCACTGGCCTTGCATTTTGTTTTCCTTGTTGCTGTATTTGATAGATGATGACAGATCATGGGTAGAAACAAAGTTAGAGGGCTGCAGAAAGATATAGTCCATGGAAAGAAAAGTCATGCAGAGGACAGAAATGAGTTCATGTTTTAAATTCTTGATCAATTAAATGAAAATATTTGCTATTCAGAAAAAAACAGTTTATGCCGGAACCCAGATAAACCGATTGACTGCTGGTATTATTCTACTCAGTGTATGCTATTACAACAAACTGTATTCAGCTGGTTGGAACCCCTTCCATAGCTACAACAAATGGTGTTGTGATATCTGTATAGATAAACAAATAAATATATTTAATTTCTGAAACAGCAACGAGGGTAATCATGCAGCATATCAAGCGTAGTAAATAATCACATCGCCTCCCTTGGACTCTTTATACTTGACAAATATGATTCTATGATTTCATTTTCAATTCTCTGCTAACATTAACTTCCTGCAGAGAATGCTGCTGTTTAGCTTACTTCAACATAAGACAATATTCCCGATTTTTTCCTGTATGGGATGAGTTGCTTCCTCTTGCGGAACATTGCTCCCCCACTGCCAGCGCTGTGCTGGGTTTACAGCAAAGTTCACGTGAATGCTTTTAGTATATAGGATGCTGCTTTTGATCTTCCAGTCTTAATGAGAAGCCAATTTAAAGATGAGTTCCAGCTTACAAGACTCTTACTCTGATTTTTCTGAATTTTCTGGGCTTCTCGCAATGAGCCTGATTTATGAAAGCTCTCCAAGACTAAGGAAGATATACTCAGAGGGGAAACTGGGTGATCCAGCAAATCTTCAATGTCTTTGGTCAAGGATTGAGAACATTTATTAAATAAATAATAGGGAATGATTTTATTAAATCAAATTCAGGTTTGCTTGATCACCCATGATGGTCTATGTTCGCTAGTCTTGGGAAGCGTTAATAAATCTTCACCATTAGCATTAGCAACTGCAGGAAGTCAGATGGAGCCAATCTTATTTCCTGGCTGAAGGACATCCAGCATCACCTAGCCTTTTCCTGCTCACCCTCTCTGTCCCTGGTCCACCTCTTCCATTCATTGAATTTGGGTTCTTTCAATTATGGAAGTTTGGAGTCACACGTAAAGGCAAAAGATTAGCAGATTAAATTTCAGATTTAACTTAAAAAAAGCTCTTTGCACAAGTAGAATGATTTAAGTGGAGGTATTTGAATTTTTGGGTTATTTTTGAATTATTAATATTCTGTGGTTTCATGTTGGACTTCAGTCTGTTTTATTCATATTGTTTCTTTGGTATCCCGTGTTCAAGAGTCTGATATTGCTGATGTGTGATATGTACAGATGGCCCAGAAGACTCTTTTGTGACCTAAAAGTCCCCCAACCTGCTGCTAACCAAATGCTACATTTTTTGGAACTTATGTGCAAAGAGATGTGTATAGGGACTATCATCAGCTGGTATCAAAGGGAAACTTGAACTACGGAGAAATCCAACTGAAAAGCTCTGATTTTTTTTCTATAACATGTTAACATTTTTGCTTACTTCTTGCTGTGAGACAGAAGCTGATGTGCAATCCTAAAAAAAAACTTTATGTCCCTGTCAACCCCTCAAATTTAAAATGGTGACTAGAAATAAAGCATACTCAAATAAAAGACTAGACAGCAATCTAAAGGTTTTTTTATCTTTATTTTTGCTTTAAAGCAAAAATCTAGTATCATATTTTTATAATGAACCTGAAAAATTGCTGTGTCTTTCATTTTTACTTTTTATAACCTTTTTGGGCATTAGGCTGTTTGTAAGCTGGAACTAATTAATAATTTTATTTAATAAATTGTATAGAACTGGTATACAATCAGTTTGTAATTTAATGCTATTTAACTGTTTAATTAGCATTTAGTCATAATTTTCGAAAATTGCAGTACATTCTAATTTCTCTCAATCATGGCAGCAGTAAAGTGGAGTACTACTGGATGTTTCAGTTTCCTGCCCATGTTATTAAGTTTACTACTTTTGCCAGAAGTTTACAAAATGAAAGGAAAGTTTTACCCTTTTTATTGTTTCTGCATGAAAAAGGGTCGGGCTGCAACATTTCTTATTACAACACTGAAGGAGATCATGTTTGATTGTAGTGAGGACAAACCTTTAGGCTTGGCACATACTAACTAATTTGATTACTTGGTTGGATAAAAATGTTGACCGTAGTTCGAAAAAAAAAACAACTGTACTACAACAAAACTTGACAAATGTCGCATAATCAACTGCCTTGAATTGTTTTTTTAACATCCAATCAAAATAACAATCGATCACTATCCACTTGGTCTCAATAAAGAATAAATGTGTCCATGCTCCAAAATTCAACTGAACAGAATTTAGTCAAGAGTCTTAAAAACCTAATAAATACTTGTTCAGTTGACTGAAAATTTCCAACTGGACTAATCAAATTTTTTTCAGTCTTACAATTGATTTTAAATGCCTTTGGTCAATTAAAGCAATTTTTGGCCAATTAAATAAATTGATGAACTTGGTTGATTGTTTAAATGGGAGAATCAATCTGTGTATGGGCAGTTTTGGAGTTGGGGTTCAGGTAACACCTAGCAGCCACAAGTAGATGGATGAGCCTTCAACAGAAAAGATGGAAACAGAATAAGTTACATTAAGTTTCTGCAATAAAGTTTACTAAAAATTCTTTCAATGTATAGGTGACTTGAAAGAGAATTTTTCTTTCTAAACAATCTAAGTTTTACAGGCACATTCACCCAAATGACTAGAGCACAATCCACTCTTGCCCTGATCAACACTACTATTTGATAAAGATTATCTACTGTCATATTGTCTAGGTCACAGGCACATTTCTCTAAACTATTTTTTATACACCACCACAATCCCTTTCTGATTCTAAAAAAATGTTTGTTTTTAGACAATGGGGAAAACAGATAAATTCCTCTTTAACGAAACACTTCACAAGGTAAGTATGATAACTTTTTTTAATATTCTCTTTTGCATTGTTTATAACTGGCAGCCCAGGAACACCCACTTTTCTAAAAATTATCACTTCTGAAAATGAAGCAGAGTAAGAACATTAATAATCATATCTCTAAGCACATACGGAGAGAGGGCTCTTCTACTGGGAAATCACATAACTAACAGATAAATGGTGGAGTGCCAAAAATTACATCTGATAACAAGGATAGCAATGAATCAGGACTCTTCAGACATAATTTGAACAGATTACCAATTAAGCCTGGAAAGCTTTTCAATACCAGAAGCGGCATAGCATCCAGAAACTCCTTTATTTTATACATGAATCACATGGCACATTTGCCAACATTCTTAGGTAATTCAAGATAATATTCTTCCTGTCTAGTCTGAAATATAACTACTCCTGATTAGTCTTGAAGCTTTTCTGCCCCTTCTCGCATGAAGCTCCATCAAGTCTTTTGGTGGCAACTACCTTAGTCACCGTCTCTTGACACCTGACACTGAATAATTAGAATACTGATAAATGAAGGGTGATGAAATCAAGAGAAGCTGCTTCAAGGACCATAAGGCTTAATGATACTCTACCTGATATTCTCATTATACAGTGCATACTAACAACATTGACTGAAGTCTCCAGATTGTTAACGTGATGTCAAGGTTGCCAACTCACAATAGAAAAAACATTAAGGAAGGTCCCAACAACAGAAGAGTATTAAAACTGCATGGTGGCTCATACCTTTTACCTTTTACCTTCTACACTCTTCAGAATTCAACAATTTCAGGAGTTTTGGATGCCTGCAACCCCACCCTGTGATCTTCAGCCCCTATGAGTACAGGAAACATGCATGGATGGGAAGATATAGGTTTGGTGTTCAGTATCTGACAGTTCTAGAAGTGTTGAAGGTTGAAGAATCTAAAGGAGGCTGTAGCATTGAATTGGAGGTAAAGTAGGAGATATGGGCCAATGCAGAGATGAGTATAGAAGGCCTTTTAGTAAACAGACACATTTGTTTTTTTTTTGGAGGGAGGGGGCATACCAGGGTCATTTTATTAACTTTCTGTGGCTAGCTGGCTTAATTTAGGGCATCACCTTAATTTATCATGGCACAAATTGTGTGTTTGTATCACTAGTAAATGAAATGGGTTGGAACACTTAGTTGGGCTTAATGCATACACTGGTTAGAACAGTGCTGTCTTTATGTTGCCTAAATAGGTGTAGATAGCAGAAGGATGAACTAAACAGTCTGTTGCTGCTCATTCACTGTCCAGCTGATGATTAATAATGGGGTGGGTGACCTGGCTGTACTGCTTAGCTGAAGCAGAGAAAAGATAGGTCACGTTTGTCTAGGTTGGATGTACAATCTAGCAATGCTTATCTGAACACTGGGTGGACAGGAAAGGGAAAAAAAAATTAAGTAAGGTAAGGCAGCTGGTTAGCATGGAATACAACTTTAAAACGATTATTTCTATCTACAATAAAAGCCCCTAAAGTCCTAAAAAAATCTAAACCAGCAATGTGGGTGGGCTTAGCCTTTAAATATTTCCAGTTTTATAATATTGAGAGATATGTAAGTTCTTGGCCCCTTGAAATCATGCTTCATAGTGACACAGTGAAGCTGAACAACATTTCATGGTACAGAAGTTGTTATGTTGGCCACAGCACAGAGAAATGCAGCTCCTGGGCTCCTAATCTGGAAATAAAATACTTCTGTCCGCCAAAACTCAGCAGCCAAATCTTTGAAGCAAGAATTGTTTTTTAGGCATCGTGCCCTATAAATAGCAATTCCCTTTTTTAAATCTCTAATTACATTTCCACCAACTCAAGTTTTTCTCAAAATAGCCTACAAGAAAGCTGTCCCCTAATGCAGAATTTGTTACTCTTACAGGAAACTATGCCTAGTACATCAATAGTCTTTATGGCTCTTGGAATGGTAATAATGGATGTATTTTATTGTGCACTGAAGCTTGATATCGATATAAGTCCTTAAACAGATTGTAAAACTCTGTTAGGACATTAATATATATAAGGCCGTTTTGTTAAATGTATCTAAAAGCATCAGACATTTATCGTTTTCTAGAACAGCAAGATATTTCCTAGGAAGGTGGAATGTTTCTGCTTTGCATCAACAATTCTCAAGCTACTTTTGCGCTGTCATAATGTGTTGCAGCCTGCTAGGTGACCAGGTATGTAACTGTAACTTTACAGTAAATCTTTCATTTCCAGCCTAAACTTCTTCATTTTGTTTTTAAATAGAACAGAAAAGGATTAACACCAACACTGATCCTTAATTGCTGTCTATGTCCCTACTGGGATACTTTTCCTTCACTTGCAACGACAGGAGATTATTGGAATCCCTTCAAATGGGGACAAAGACGAAACAAGTTTAAGTAGAAAGTCATTTTGTTTACTTCTTTCTTGTCCCAGTAATAAACAAACCCCTATTTATTGTACAGGTGTCAGAGTGATAGAAATTGAGTTTCCTAAATTGGAACACAGACAAACCTGACAGAAATTGAAATATAAGAAAACCATTGACCAATTGAGACGATCAACTGATCACAAGGACAGTTGTGCAGTTCATTCCACAATGCAATCACAATCACAAAGAAAGATTTCTGATATAAGAGTATACCTACAGTTACTAAAATTCTACCTTTGATCTAAAATATTTCCACTTTCCTTTTTGAATAGCTGAAATCAGTTATTTATACCCATAATTACATGTGTGAAGTGAGAATTTTATAGTGTGAAGCCTCATACTAGCAAAATGGTGTGCATGCTCAGGCTGGTGTAGGATCTTTCGTCAAGGGGAACTGTGTGCGCAGAATTATTGCTGATTGAGAATATTCCCCATTGATGTTATGGAGATGAAAAAGAGGAAGAGGGGTACTCTTCACGAGGAATGAGAAGCCAATGATGAGAATGCTGTTCCTCCAAAGACACGGAGACATATATATAGTCACCCTAGGATAGGAAGTAGATTGATGACAGTATCATCATATGAAAACAAAGGGAACAAAAGTAATAAAAAAGTAAAGTGAATGCAGCCACAGCATCTAATGACTTGTAAGACTCAATATATTAGAATTTTGCTCATTGGTTGGATACACTTTAGAGACAGGCAGTTAAATATAACTGAAATAAACATAAAGCAAATGTTAAAAATTGGAAGACTTAAAAGGTGAGCTTGCACTTTATGTTAATAGTAGACTCAACTCATTTAGAAAGTATAAAGATGAAAATGTTTGTAACTGGTAAGTAGAGTTTTGAGTCAAGTTCTGTTCTTCGTAAAGTTCTTTACAAATGGCTTTTTTAAATGGAATAGATTGAGGTATGTAGTTAAACAAGCGAGCAGTGTTAGTAGTGCATGCAGTAAAGGCCAATTTGCAGGCTAAGGAATTCACTTCTCATTCTCTTTCAGATTTTATTTTCACATTAGAAGCACTCAGTCTTCCATTAGAGCCTCGAGAAAATGCACAGTGGCAACAGCAGATTCAGCGTCTTTCATAGTTGAGTGAAGGGAGATATTGGCAGGGCAAGAAGGCTTCTCTATAGGCTGCATTGAAAAAAAGTATCTTACTCAGTTCATTTTAATATTGTCTGTTTAGCCTCAATGCACTGATGACTTAAACTGAGCTCGACAGGCGAAACGTATTAGATTAGAATCAAGCTTTTACAGATAAGGAGCAATGTGATGGAAAGAACTCTCTGCCGTGTCTATCAGCACTATACCAAATTACAAAAACTAGAGACATTTACTTAAAGCTATTCCACCTACATTTATCACCTTCTTGGTCCTCTAATGTTATTAAAACTTTTATACTGTATAATTTATCTTTGTACATGTATAGGTCAAGTCTCTCTACATTCTTCTCTCAGATGCAAGTTTCAAATAAAACTGTTTCTTGCGACAGCTGCAAGTTATCTGTTATATCTAAATTAATTTTTGATAGTCAGTATCAATTCAGGTGATCAAAAGGCAAGTGTGTGCTAAGCCAAACTTGAGAAAAGAAGAAAAGAGATAGAATAAGAAAAGATATTACATTTTTCCTCCCTTTCTGTCCCACCAACGAGAGTTCTTTGAGACAGGAAATGGGAGAAATCATCAAAAGAAATTCAGACATTGAAAATTAATATTTGTTTTTATAGTCCACCCCACACCAATATCTTAATGTCTTTTCTAGAGGAGAGCATGACCAATAGTCATACCACTGGAGATGAAAACAAACGTAGTCACCTCATCGAAAGATGGTAATGTACATGATATGCTATTTTTTGTGTTTAGATATACTAGAAAAGAGAAATAAAGACATCTGAAATATGCCGGAGAAGAATTCCTTAAGAATCTAAAGCATTTCACAATATAGAAATAGATAAACCACTCCAATATGGTGGATAAAGCCAACAACATTAAAAAGACTACACCCTACAAAAATCTAAAGCTAACATTCAAAATGGTCAACCACCAGGATGTTTTAGCATAGTGGCTGCAATAAAACCAGGAAAGGCAGATCTATTTAGGCTTAGGACCTTCTCCGTGTTTTTTTACAAAGCACTACTTCAGTGCATGGTATTGTACAGAGCTGGCCATTAATTCTAAATTCAATGTATTGATACGGTAGCAGACGGTGCACCAGTAATTCAGATCACTACAATGCACTTACTTTGTGTTGTGCTGTAATAAAAAAAGGAAATTGTGCAAATTTTATTGTGTTGAGGCGTGCTTTAAGTCCTTTCAATATGAATGCATGTATAGCATGAATCAGATTATCACACCATTCTCAAAATATCATTTTGTATCTGGATTTGTAACTTTGTACATAGACAATTGGATTTACAATGGGAATTATTATAATTTGTAAATACTGATGAAAAATGTATGCTATTCAATACTGCTTCTCACACTACAGTGAACCATAGAAGAAGGGTCACTGTCATGAAGTTTCATACCTCTTTGTTGTAAAGGTGCCCATTACTTTAGTACAGCTGGAATTGTCTCCTCCACATACTCCGCATTTATCAAACAGCAGCTTGGACCCAATAATGCCATCACATCCCGTGCGCACACATTTCCCTTTAACGCAGACAGAATGACTATAGGGCCTACATTCAGTGCCATCGGTTACCTGCGAAAAAAAACTCAGTGTTATTATGTAAAATAATTGAGGCATGTGCACTACTGACAACATTCACCGGAGTGGTAAACCGAACATTGTGAATGAGAAGGGTCAAAGAGCGAGACCTTGTATTTGGTTTCAGTTAAAAGCATACATGAAGGATTTATAGATATGTTGGCTAGTAGTAGAGAACACATCTATCCAGTTCTTAAACTATTTAAGCTGAACATTTGAAAGAGAATACCTAAAGGTATAACCATTGGGAATACCTCTGTTTATGTTTGTGATTGCTATAAGAGCTCCAGAGCTTGGTGTACTGTAATTGCAAATCAGCTATGAAGCCAGAATCCTGCAACCCCCTCCACCCTGAATTAATCATTGCAATGTGCCATGTCTCTGTGACCTAAAGAGAGATGCACATTATGGGAAGATAAGCCAGAGGTTTAAGTTTGGAACATGATGTCACTTTTTGAATATTGAATTGTATATTGAGACATGATGGAGAATGATGGCAGACAAAGTGGTCCATTGAGGCTGCCCCCTTTTTTTAACTTCTTTGAGTAACGATCTGTGTTGCCCTAAGCTTGTTTATAAATTCACTTACTTTTCATTGACTTAGTAGCTCTGCTAGACATCTGGTCTTGATGTTAGCTTCATATCAAAAATACTGCCCACCTGAAAAGTATTCATGCCCTCATTGAATTTTAATGTTTCAGCCATTTCCCTCTTCTTATTCTTTCCTCATGACCATACATTAAGTTCCTGCAGTATTTCCTGATATGTTTTATTACTTCTTCTGTTGCCAATTTCTGAACTTGGTCTATCAATTTCAGTTTGATGGCTCACAAAGGGGAACAAAGGTATTTTTAAAAAAACTGTAGATTTGTTTTGGTTGTTTTGGCCAAATCATTTTTATTTGTTTTGGAAGGTATCAAAAAATACTTACCTGTGCCTTCTGTAATATTTCTTTGTGTAACCCAACAAAGCTCAAATCCAGTAGCAGGCCTAAGTTTTGCTCCCACTGAAACATTGGCACAAGGCCCCCATCGCTGATATGATGCAGTTGGCTATTACATATCAGTATGGTGGTCAGAGATTTATCTTACTGTGATTTCAGTCTCAGAATTTTATTTCCTGACTTTTAGCATTGACTAAATTTGTTTTCTTGGATTTCTCTTGGATAGCTAAGATGCCAGCTATAAGCCTATTTGAAAGATGTAAAAAAGCAATGTGTAAATTACAGCAGCTGGCATCTATTCAGAATTAACCGCAAGAAGTTGAAATTTAGATGCCAGGGTTTACTGAGTTTATTGCACATTGCACCATTATCCCTGCTTCCTTGATAAACCTGGCAGCTTTGACAGAATTGCTAAAAATTAAGATAGATGCCATTTTGCTGTACTTAGCAGCATATTAACATTTTATGATCAACTTTTTTTTTTTTTAGAATTTTCTGATCATTAAAAATAATATGAATAATAATTAAATCCTTACCTTTTGGGAAAAGACAACATAATATCCAGTTCCTTTGGCTTGACATATGAGCTTGCAAACATCTCCTGGCTGTATTCCTGCGTACTTGGGAACCCACTCAACATATGTTTTCACACCTTTCGCATCAGTCTGATAACCGTTCCTGGCTTCACACTGCTGCTGCCGAAATGACTTAGCTTTACAAGGAAAAAAAGCGAAAATGTGAAGTTTCACAGGATTTTCACTCTGTTTTATGTCAATCTAACAAAATAACAAGGGGTTTTCATAAAGATTTTCAGATTGAATTTTCTATTTTATGCACACTTAAAGAACTTATTTATATTTACTTAAAGGTAATGTATAACCAAAACATTTTTTTCACTTTTGGAGGCAGTAGATAGGGATTACAACTTTTTATTTTGTGCTCACACAATTTTTGTTCACTTCTGGTACTGGATAGGCATATAAGTGAAAATAAATTCCTCTCTTGTCACAGGTGTTTTCATTGAAAGATTTATCACCTTTTGTTCTGGCCACAACCCTAAAGGTAACTTCTGGCCTCAGTTAGGTGGCTAGGTCTGCTTAGTAGAAACACAAGGAGAAATTAGGGATTTTAACTCTTCCACGTGTATTTAAAAATTAAAAAGTGCAATTTCAAATATAAATCGTAATGGGATCAAAATGATCTCACAGAATTCCTAATCCCCTATTGAACCTGTGCTTTTCGTATGCAAGACATTGTTCTTGCAATAGAAGACTGAATACCTACCTCTCCGGGGGCTGGAGAGTACTAAAGCAGGTAGGTGTGTCTTGCTCCAGATTTCCCACCACACTCGGTGGTTCCTCTCATAACATTTTCATTACTACCTTTTTCTGTAGTGAAATGGGGGGTTGAGGAGGCGGAAGGAACCAGAGTGTGCATTGGTGGATGTGGGCATTGGAGAAGTGTTGCATGCCGAAGTCTACTTTGCCAGAAGCATTACAGCTAGAGGGGAATGGTAGAAGTACTTGGTGTCTCTAATTGCAAATACACTGATTCAGATCACTTTTATTGGGAGTCCTCTTGAAGGCTCTTAATTTGCTTCTTTGATGAAGCCAGATGTTAACTGCTGTATGATCTCTTTTACTTAGATAAATTGTGCCTTGAAGCTATGCTGCAAATAAAGTAACACTGACCCAAATATATTACAGTTTCTCTTTTAGTTTGAATTTGCACTTAGGAATTAAAGGCCCTTTATTGAAAAAGGCTGACAATGAATAATGTAATTAAGCTGTGGTTGGTTAAAAAGCTGCTAAATTGCACAGAAGTCACACTGCATGATTGTAAATTTCCCCAGAGTTCCATAAGATAATTTAAAACTTTAAATGAAATGTCATGTGGACATTGTAAACAAGTTGCTTTACTTTTCTTGCTTCATGCTGACTGTCTTGGCTGGAAACCTATTAATTTGAGCTAATTATACTACAGCAAGTCGGCACATACCTTCATTTAGCATACCAGCACTTAATCTCACTAGATGGGCGCCTGGTGCCCTTGCTGAAGTGCGTGCACTCTGTCACCTATTCTCTGCGCCTATCTCTATGCCAAATCTAACCCCTGTTGGCCATTTTTGCACCTCCAGTGAACCTCCCACCATCAATTACTGCTCAGAACAGGCTGATATAGAGGAGTTCCTATTAGGCATTCTCCTGAATTAGTTCATTGAGGAAAGACCCAATACAGGGTGTGGAAAGTCCTAATTAAATTTTATTCAGAAGACATATACAGTGCTAGAAAGATATTACACTAGACCTTGATGAATGGGTCTTTTTTAACCCCCCTGAAAAGCATAGGTTGTTTAAATTATATAGTTTTTTTACACCTCATTTGAACACCTTCCTCCATGAAATGTTAGGGTGTCTCAGGGTGTACAGAAGCCCTCTAAGGCTAATTGTTTAGTGTGAAAAGTAGGAGAGCTTTCCCCCCTTTTTTTTAGTAAGAGTCACTGTATTTGCTATGTATTATATATATTGTATATGCCAACCCTAGGACTATGATAACAATAGAAATTCAGAGACAAAGAAGGGCTTTGTGGCAAACAATTTTGTGTATTCAAATATTTTGCAGCTAGTTCAAAGTGACAGTAAATATAAATAAATACCAAGTTAGATAAGGTATATTAAGAGTGTATTTTTCAGCCATGTAGGGCACTTTACGAATACCATTAAAGCATTATGATATTCACAATGTTATCTCATATAGCAAAAATGTGTTCAGTATATGATAAGTAATCACAGTCATTTTAAACTTCCTGAAGAGTTCCGCCATATTTGGCTTCTTCAGGGGTACAATGGCATATGATATAAGGAATATCTGGACAAGGTGACATGGTATTATGAAATGGTACTTCTGTGGTCCCTTAAAAGATCCAGGGGTCCCAAGAATGAAGCAAAGGGTATAAAGAAATGATCATGAAGTTCTGATATTTCCTAGCAAGAAGAATAGCTTTTACAGGTAGTCCCCGAGTTAAGGACATCCGACATACGGACGACTCTTAGATACGAACATGGCTTCCCTGCTCTTTCGTGTGCAGGACAGAGGCTTGATAGGGGGAAGGAGGGCAGTTTGCATGACTTGCAGTAGAAATCGTTTGCTGTTCTGCAAGCTCTTGGAACTCTTTAATGACCAAGACAACTGTAGTTGTTTCTTTTTGCATATAAAAACACAGCTTGCTCCAAAAGGTAATGAATGTCTAGGTTAATTTTTTTTTCCTTTGTGGTTAGCTGACAGTGAAGGTTTTATACAGTAACTGACACCACGCTGCCTAATATTATGTCAAGACAAACTTCTGTCCTTATTGCATTTATTAAAAAATGTACCTGTCCCAACCTATATACAAATTCAACTTAAGAACAAACCTACAGTACCTATCTTGTATTTACCTGGGGACTACCTGTACTAGGTGTTAATGGAGTTCAAGCAGCTCCAAGCCAGCTGCTGTGCTTATGTCAAACTTCACTAAGGTAATAGTCAAATAAAGAGCACCTATTCTGTTTTTCACAACCTCATTGTCTTGAGGTAGCAGGTTTAGTTTAAATAATATGTTTCATTCTTTTCATTTTTGCTGTTTTATTTTCATTTTTTAAATCTGTTTATTATCTTTTATTTGCAAACAATTTTATTCACATGAGCCTTTGTTGAAGATATACTATAGTCTGTTCTATTTAAAGTCTCTCAACCCACAGGCAAATAACCTGCAAAGGTCATATACAAATAAAGTTGCTTAAAAAAAGAAGAGTATTTATAGTACTTTGTTATTGGCTTTCCACATTTTCAAGAGGTGCAGGTGATTAAAACCCACAAGAATGAATGTCAGCTCATTGGAGAGGTGTTTTCAACAGATACTGAATTCCCAGCTCTCCCAGGAGGCAACATTAAGGCACAGTTACATCACTGGCACCCTCTGGAGATGCCGGGGCCGAAGTACTTTATTTTAGCAACACTATCGTTTTTAAAATGCCTTTGCAATTGATTCAGCTTTGGTGAGTGGCGGTGCTGTTAATAAAGTAGACCTTCCATTTTCATGGAAGATCCATTTTCAGTGAAATAAATTACACAGGTGTGATGAAACACATAATTTCTGATAGCTGAATTGTGAATCCTTGTAAAACCAACCGTAGACACTAATGGGACTGTACAACATTCTCTATTAATGTTGAGATATTCCCAGCAGGGCCCTGCCTCTACCGCTGTGATATTAGATCATGTATTTATAATCTCTCATCTCATTCTACCCATCCCCACTTATAGCAAAAAGTCATTTAAAAGTGTTCATGCTGGTGATGTACATTTATTTATATCATTCATTTATCAGTCCTGACACTCTTCCATAAGAGCTCGTTCAGGCATTGGTCAAAAGCCTAATGTGAAGAGATGGTGTTCAGCTCTTAACAGAAGCGAAATAAAGCAGGTGAAACCTGTATATGGAAATTGTTCATATACATGCCAACTTCTATACAAGAAGCAAGGCTTTTCGGTCCTATAATGAATTCATTTTATATGTATTAGTTTTAATGATAGAACAAGGATAGAATAAGTAATTCACAGGTTTCCCATTAAGGTTCCCATTTAGTGTGCATACAATAGACAGTTTTTCTGGCTTTGTGCCACTGTCGCAACTCCTCCTTATTACTGTCACTATCACTATTATTGATTTACAGAAATAAAAGAGGTGATTCTAGTAGATAGGATATTACTTACAAATGATTGTGATAATGTTAAGAAAATCCTACCTCTTATAGATCAACTTAGGGTCCATCTAGCCTACCTCCAGCACTGTCTTATAATGGCTTAGTGTGTATGACTTTTGTCTTTTGGCTAGTTATGTGGTCCACAAATAGTTCTCAGGGGTGAAGAGAGTGACGTGATGATGTCTGTGCCACTCTCTACAT
This sequence comes from Pyxicephalus adspersus, assembly GCF_032062135.1. Classification (NCBI taxonomy): domain Eukaryota; kingdom Metazoa; phylum Chordata; class Amphibia; order Anura; family Pyxicephalidae; genus Pyxicephalus; species Pyxicephalus adspersus. Next base: position 161,937,804 of record NC_092858.1, read on the forward strand.
CAGGATCTCTCTACCAGGGATCCTCCGGGGGGTTGCTTGGGTTCCTTGAGCAATGAGCAGTTTGTGCCTCTCAGGTCAGTATATGATAATGTAAGAGACATTATTCTCATTGACCACCACACTAATGTACTATGAGCTGTGGATATAGTTATTATAGTAGGAGCTCCCTGAAGACCTGAAAGTTATTGTGAGGGTTCCTTGGTAAAGAGGTTAAGAAAGGATGCTCTACATTGTATGTGAGTGCAGAGCCAATGTCATAATACCCTGAACTCACACAATGTCCTCAATGCTCTGGATTGAATGATGCTGGCAGTATTTTAACCCAAACGACAAGGACATAAAGTACCAAAAAAAAAAAACAAATACTGTGAAGACCAATGATAGAGATAAGGTGAGTTAAAGCCTGTTGAATACCTGTTGGTTGTCTTTTTTGCCAAATGGGCACAATTCTTGCAAGCAGTAATTTAATGCTTTGTGTGCGACACTAAGACTTCATGTAATAACACTAGCTGAAATGTTATAGACATTTGACAGAATCCATGAAAGAACCACAAGGATTTTTCTTAATAATGTATATTTTGTTATTCTTTAAATGCCTTATAATTCTAAAATGTTAATTTTTAGGCTTATGAAAAAGGCAAAACAGATAGTTACTGTCTATAGCAAAGTCAAATTATTCATAAAATAATATTTTTATAATGTGCATATAAGTTATACCTATAAAATAAAAATAGAGACTCTTACCATTGGTTGGACATGGAATAACATTGCACGATCGGTTAATTGCACGCTTTCCTGTGCAGTATTTTCCACTGTTTCTTGGAGCGGGGTCATTACAGTGACGATAGGCAAACTGCACTCCTCCTCCACATGTGCGAGAACACTGACCCCATGGTCCCCAGGACCCCCAGTTTCCATGACTGGAAATCTGCAGTAATGAAAAATGAATAACGGTAAAAAAAAAAATGAATGAGAATAGAACTCTTAAACCAGTAAATTCATGTATTATGCATTTATATGCCTAAAGCATAAAAAGAAGAAGATGACGGTACAGTATAACAACTATTTAAAGTAGAGCTTCAGGCAATCAACTAACTACATGGTGGAAATACATCACCTAGGTTCTCCCTTGATGGTCTATATTATCCGGTCTTGGGGAGCATTATTAAATGGGGCCCAAGGTTTCTAACTTACAGGCTGACCTGGATAAATGTAATGGTCTTGTGCATTTTTTAACCTGACTATATAACTAATCGGGAAACTAGAAGGTTTATTGTTGACCATTGTAAAGTTATGCATTTTGGGGGTAAGAACATGGACCACAAATACTACACATCTAGGTGACTCAATGATAGAGAAATATGTAGGTGTTTTAGTACATCATTTATCTAACAGAATGTAATGCAAATCTGAATCCTTTCTCTTGTTTCTTTCTTGTATAAAACGAGGTAAAGAGAGAGACATAGTCTTGCCTCTGTCTTGCCAATATTACTAAAAAATTAATAAACAGTTGGGTTTTGGACACGAGTTCACTATAGGTATGTTAGGAAACTAGAGAGAGTCAAGAGAAGGACAATGGAGAATGGATTTGCTCAGCTATTTGAAAAAAATAACTGAACTGAAAGTATTCATCCTTTAAAAAAGTGTTCAAGGGGGTATAAAATAATTTTGTATTTGTAGACTTCCCCAGGTCTGGTTTGCTTAGTAGATGTTCTTCTAAATGCACAGAATATAACTGGCTATAAATATTTATATATAATAACACTGTAGATTGCTGATCCAGGGACTATTTGATTCCCTTAGGGGATCAAGAAGGATATTTTTTCTTGGCGCAGCAAACTTTACCATGCTTTAGGAGGGTTTTTTTTGCTTTTGTCTGGATTAATTGTGGGTTTTAGGCTCTGTGGATATTGGTATACGCAGAACTCTAGTGAATAAAAACTGCTTGAAAGCAGAGTTTTTTATGTTTTGACATGCAAAGTATTTTATGCCAAAAACTGCTTCTTTAAGCTTCTAGCATTTTTTTCCCATAATATATGTGCAGATCAGTGCACATTTTGTTTTTCCCAGCATCTGTCAAATGGAAGACCTGATAAATGCTGAACCCAGAAATAGTCTGGTAGGATTTGTCAATGATATTAGTAAAGAGTCTAATGGGGATTGCAGATTTTGTATTGCTGGAGAAGAAAGTATGTAATTTGTGCTAAAATAGCCCACCCAGTATATGCAATCAAGTTGCAAATTATTTCTTTTCTACTGGTTGAACTCAATGGACATATTTTTATTTTTCTCTTGAAACGTGAGAGAAAATATCCAAAGGGAGGAAATTCCTGACTGTCAATGCAATAAGTATTCCTACAGTAACAATTATAGGTGTTTGCAACAAACAGGGTTGATCGTCACTTTGGTATATGGAACACAGAAAGACATTGAGCTGTTTGTGTATAAAAAATGTTATGTGCCTGGATGATTGGCTTTTCATCATTTGTCATTTTTGCTTTTGATTTCCTTTAATGAAATCTGAGAATTAGGAAAATAAACAGAATGAAATGAAAGCACCATACCGAATAGTACTTCTTCTTGGTTTTATCAACGCACTTCCCATTCAGACATATTCTTCCTTTTCCACAAGGCGTTCCCTCTACCGCAGGCAGCTTCTTAGTTAAACACACCATCTGACCTTGGCGAACAACTGCGCACCATAGACGCGAGCACACATCCATCCCAGGACACACGGTATATGTCGGCCCAAAGGCAAGTTTGCATTGACGGACAGCATCATAACTCTGTCCTGGAAGCTCCTCCGGTCCCAGAATCTGATTTCTCGGTTGATCTAGCAGACAGTTTCCTTTAATACAGATTAGAAAAAGGTTATCTAAGAGTACACAAACTTATTTCCTATAGTCCTTGCAGGGCTTTTTTTTTCTTAGGGCCCATTCATATTATCACAGCGCTAACATTAATGCAATGTCTTATACTTGTATTAGGGAGCACTGCATTAAATGTTCCTACTCTGGTACTCACCTATTTGGTAAATAATCATCCTGCTTATAGATAAAACCAGCTGGTGCAGGCTAAGAATGTACTAGTACTTTCCAAAAATCATAGAATTTCTTTTAGGCCTCTTTGTCTCTTTAGTGCTGGTGCTATGAAAATAAGGAGTCCCCTGACATGACATGGGATTTTAGGGTAGTTGAGTAATTGTGAGCTGGCAGGGTAGCACTGAGGCTATCTTGAAGAGCAAAAACAACAAGGAAGTTTTCTGTGTACACATTACTACAACACATAAAAAAAATATGTGGGTGGGATTTTAAAAACAGCGGTAGATAAGGGTGTAAGTGTCTTTGCCCAATTGACACTGATACCAGTAGAACCAATGGCCACTTTCAGGGAACAAATCATAAAATAGTTGACTATTTACTATTCCTTTTTTAACTGGAAATGTTTTTGAGAATAAAATTTACAATGCAGTAATCCCAGGTGAGAGGTAGCTAGCTATATAACATTCAGCAGATTACATCAACAGTTGATCAATGTTTGAATAGTGAAGTATCTCTACCAAAGGCTATCAGCCCAAAAAATATATTAGTACTGGTGCCAGGGGGAAAATGTAACCCCTGCCCCTCAGTCCAATCCTCTCCTTGAAGAGGGGCCACTTCATGGTTTTGATAATGGGCCACATAGCCCATATTTATATCTCTTACTCTGTGGATTAGTTTTGAATGGAACTATTCCCAAGTCAGAACATTTAGGATTTAATTTTAAACAACCCGGAGCTCTTTTATGCCTTACAGAAACCATTAATGTACAGGGTTTCTATCATGTGGTCAATATTGATACTTCTTAAAGACCCACAAAGACACAACATAAGGTTTAGTAGGTCTGCAAAACAGAAAATAGTTTCCTTTTACAGTAATAAAAAAGGAAATGGTTCCGCCAAAGCAAAAGTGCTGTATTTAAAACACTAGTAATAGATGCCAGGGGAAGTTTTAGCGATAGATGTAGTTTTATTGAGAACAAGAAATCAGAGTAAGAGCCCTCTGCCAAAAGATTGAAATCAATAAGCAGACTTAGTATAGTCATATACAATGCTCAGTATAAAATTCTTACTATGGGAATATGTCTGCCTTAATGCTTTCCATATCCTTGGCTGTAGAAAAGTCTTTTTTTAATTGGGGTTTCATGACTGTCAGCAATTTTGAGCTAAGCAAAAGAAAAAAAAGTACAATAACAAACTCCCCCATGGAATCCAGAAAAGCTCTGATGACTCTTAAAGAATGCTATTTGGCTAGGGTCCACTGGGACTATAACACTTGTGCCCTTGTGCCCGTCGTTGGCATTGTAAAGCAGACTCTACTTTGCAAACGAGTAACCGGCATTATGGAAAGAAATGCTAGCGTGTAAACCGGAACATTAAAACAGACTGTTTGGTGGAGTATAAAAGGCCGCCGTTAAAACAGAGTGCTGTAATTTCCAAAACAGAATCACTCTGACCTCATCTAGCCTCTGACTCTGTTTAAGAATTCAGAGTTTCTTCCAAGTGCCTTTATCAATTGGTATGTTCACAGTTACACTGGCAAGCAGAACCCTTTTAAGGGGGAAAACTAGCTCCGTAAATAAATCATGTTAGGTCTCTGGAGTCCAGTCTTAAAGGACCCTGCACTTCTTTACAGCAAGAAAACAAACATATTTCTTTGTATATGACCAGGTTTACTTTTTATTGTAAATAAAACATATTGCCTATCTGGAGAAAATTACACCCCACCAATAGATAGAAAATAGTAGCCCAAATAATATAGGCAACAGCCACACCATCCTTTGCGTGGATCATGCCAAGTTAATGCAAATAGTAGCCCAAATGATATAGGCAATAGCCACACCATCCTTTACGTGGATCATGCCAAGTTAATGCACAGTAGTCAGATTTACCAATACCAACCTATATGTATGTGCCTATTTATGCCATAAACAAAGGGGGGAATCAGCAGGCTACTATTGAATATAACGTTTTTGCAGGGTTTTGGTCTTTTAGTTCCATGGCACATTTGTGACAGTCAACGGCTGCTGGTATCTTCTGGTAATTTTCTCAGGCACTGACCAACCAGGGGGGAAAATGCAACTGTTCAGGGGTTGTATTGGCACAGGTCCAAAGATTCTTGTGTAAATGTTTATATTGTTCCCTGAACAAAATAGGCCTTATTCATGAAAGTTCTCCAAGACTGGAGATGATCATCATGCAAGAACCTGATTGATGTAGTAAACTTTGAATACATTTCTTAAATATTATTTGCTATTAGTTGAGAAATGTTTTCAATGTCGGATCAGATCAAGGATTGTTGGTTCACCCAGTTTCTCCCATGCCTATCTTGTCGAGCTTTGGATAAGCTAAGCCCAATAGGTATCTAACAACTCATACCATAGCAGGCAGTCTCAAGCAAGCACACATCCCTGCTTGAGACTGTCCATCTCTGATAATGGCATCTTTGCAGTGCCTCGTCTGCATCTAACTTTTTTATTGGCTATTGGGTAGTCACTGATGTAAGTTTTCTGGAGTTATATTATCCTGCCACTTGCAAGCATCTATGCACCTTATGTACCATATATACTACAAAAAAATGAATATGTTGCCATCTGTTATCTGTTACACTCCACAGATCTAATAACACTGTCTAGTAACACCTGAATTTTGCAAGCTTTTCACAAAATGTAAACTGTGGTGTGCGGACTATGGTAGTTTATGGAGCTGCCTCTTTGTAGGGTAGCATGATTAGATGACATCTTTGACAGTTCATGTGACATTACTTTCTTTCTCCTAGTACACTGGCATATTTTTGTTTAGTGGTATGTTATGGTATTTGATTGCAGTACACCCAGGGACCTGGGGTGAGACCAGTGGTATGGCCACGGTATGACCACTTTACTACTTTCTAATTGTTCTGCTAAGTCTCTTCCACTAAGAAACACTCTGCTTCCTAGTATTTTGGGATTAGGTTCCACATCATAAAGCCTGTTTAATATTTTAAGAATTGGTTTAGATTTACTTTTACTAAAAGTCAAAGCTTTCTGATGAACAACTTTTCTCTGTAGGTTCCTGTAGAATCTCCAGTTGTCATCTAGTAGGGTGACCCTATCAAATGTAAAGCCTATTTATTGTGAACCGACAAATGGCTGGTAGAAGTCAACAGCTAGTAATCAATTTTTTCTACAACATAAAGGAGTCAGCGGTAGAAGCCTACTTTTATTCAAAGGGTGAAAACTTTTTAAAGCTTTCCTAACAATTTAGGCCCTCAAATTAATTTTAATAAAACCGTCTCTATTCATTATAGGACTAGTTGTCATTTTTTTTGTTCTTCAGCCCCAGTGCTTCCATAATGGATTAAGCAATTTGCTAACTTACAAAGACACACAAATTGTATTTGATAAATGGCAATTTCCTTAATTAAGCATGGTACTTTCAAAGGAAACACAATTATAAAGCACTGTAGAGCATGCAGACTGTTTTAAATAAATGAATACATTAACGATAAAAAATATCTTTGATTGCTTTTATTAATTTGACACATCATCATCGCCTTTACCTTTAGGCAACTCATTTGCCAAAATGACTACGTGAGCCATTAAAAAAAGAAAGAAAGCCTAAACAAGATTGCGCAAATGTTGTAATAGTTGTGCAGCGATCAGAAGACTTTTGTTTAAATCTGCAATTAAAATTATTTATCTTTCAAAAGTGGAAAAATAAATGACTCAAGTCATGGTCTAGCAAACAAAAGTTTGGCCATATTCTAAGTTTATTAGGCATGTGTCCTCAAACAAACTTCCAGCAGCTAGAGAACTCAAAGCTTAGCTTGGCATTGAACTTCAAAACTTTACGGCCATGGTCCTCAGTTAATGTTATTAAGGCTGATAAAGAAATATGCTTTGTATTTTTTTATCAGAATAATTAGCTGTGCCAGAGATCTAATGCAACTTGACTTAACAAAGGCTTGTCTTATGAAATAATAATGAAATACATTTACTTTGTTCTTTTGGTGAATAAAGAATATTTCTTAATCTAAGTTCATTTTAAAGAGCTTAGCAATGGAGAATGTCTACGATAATAGACATTTTATACACAATTTCCCTGAAAAAGATTTATTTATTGAAGATCTCCATGAAACCAAGAGAAATAATGTAATATTTTACCTTCAGTGCAAGCCACAGGTGAATTTAGGAGTGCCACTTGACCACTCGGATTTAGGGATTCTCTGATTACTCTGATACTTAGGTGTATGTTAAGATGCACTGCAGGCAATTCAAAAAGAATGGGGTGTAATAAACCTCATGCACAAAATAAATTGGTTCTGCTGCATTTTTTTTTGGGGGGGGATGATGCGATTCAATCCATGTGACAGCACTAGGTCAGTTAGCATTGCCACATGGAGAGTTCATAGCCCTGTGTACACTATGGGCCTGATTTATCAAAGCTCTCCTAGACTGGAGAAGATAGATTATTATGGGCAAACCTGGGTAATCCAGAAAACCTGGAATGGATCTAGTCCACGATAGAAACCAAGTTACCAAATAATAGCATGTGATTTAGGAAATCTATTCTAGGTTTGCTGGATCACCAAGGATCTCCAATGATGATCTATCTTCTCAGTCTTTGAGAGCATTAAAAAATCAGGCCCAATTATTTTTCTTTGCTACCACCATTGAACAGAAAGAAGGTATGGCAAAAGGAAGATCATTTTAAGTTGCTGGGGTGGGCTAGGTTAAAGTGACTCTGTTGTTTGGCTTCAAGTGGACAAAGCACAGGCTTTCAGCTCTACTTTGATGTTGATCATTTGTGTGTCAAAAATGTTCTTGCTAACTTTCTTAATTTTATGCCACCATGCTATAACCTATAAATCTATATATATAAACAACTAGACTGATACAGTATACTGTCCCTGCATAATCCAAGCATTTCCCTCTTAAATGTTCGACCCTGTTCAGACACACAGACTTAAGGCATCAAATATCTCAGTGTAAAGACAGCACTAAAATAATAAAAAGTGCAAAATATGCATGTCTGAATCTTGGCATAATGAATGTTTGGAGATCAGTTGGAAAAAAACAAAAGATACAAAAATCCTGTCCATTAAAGAGAAGAGATATGGAATCGGGAAGGGTGTATACATTCAGAGGGGATGGTGAGCCCGGTTGTAAAAACACAGCTGTGATGAGAAAACCAGTTCATGCCGGGAGTATCAGCCATGACATCCAAATACGACACATGGACAAGAAGAGAAGAACAAAACAGCACTTGGATCACATTCAGCATATAAATGGAATGAGGCTGGAACTGCTCCATATGTGCAGGAGATAAGGATTCATGTTCTAGCTGTCAGTTATATGTTACTTAACGAAACAAAAATAAACCAGATCTGATTTGTTTTATCAAACTCAAGCCATTCTGTTGTTTAGTTTTTAATGTGACTGTGTTAAAAAAATTCAAATGAGAAAGTTGCTGATTACAGTAATGCCAATTAAGGGCTAATTAAAGGGAAATAATGGCTAATAGGTCCCTGTGTGGTCCTGCCATGAGTCACACAATTATATAAATGTTAGAAACTGCAACGGCCTAACCTGCACTACAGCAGCCAGGCATGGACCTGTAGATCACGATTAGGAATGCCAGTAGCATTGTAAAATATATATATACACAGGAAGGCTGTGAACTAGACTTTAGCTAGTCATGGCTTGGGCTGTATTCCCAATAAAGGCCATATGTGCATTAATGACTGCACAGCTCAGGAGAGCAGCAGTAACCCTTAACACCTAAAAACTGATGACTCCTTTCTTGCATTGCTTTACTATTTGCCAACTGAATTTTTATGACCAAGTTTGGCATCAAAGCTGTATGGGGAAGAAGAATCCTTGTAGTTTAGGAAACCTGAAACCCTTCTTCCTCTTCTAAATTTCAAAAAGTACTTCTGTATAAAGCTGAAAACATTATATTATTTTTATTCACCTGAATAGATAGATGTCAAGCATTTGTTTTCCAAACAAAATTTATTTTTTAGACATAACCGGGGGGATGTCATGTCTAAATATTGTCCTTGTCTAAGTATATGATGCTATAAAATGCCTTAATGCAATGTATGTCAATGCAGAAGACATGTTGTTGTACTGAGTTGCCATTCATTCCTAATGACACCACAAATGCAAATTTACCAGTGCACTGATGTGCAACACACACCCATGCACTGACAAGTTATGCTGTGCCATGCACTTGCAGGGCACTGCACAGCCATGGCAGATACATGCCATAAATATTTTATTTTTAGTGTTCCTATATTTATATATGTCCATCATTAAAAGTTTTTTCATAAAACAGACATATTTCCAACATATTAACAAAGTAAGTTATAATTGCAGATGGTCTAACAAGTAAAGAATGCACTCACTAACCTCAAAACTGGTTGGCCTGAAATATAAACAGTCTGTAATAAATATTTACTAAAAATTGCCTGGACACGGTGTCCACACTTATGATCTGAACTGCTTCCTGTTTAAGTAATAACTGGTAATGTCTGCCTTAGTGGAAATAAAATGCCAATGTATGAAGCTGACTTGACAAACAGAGTTGGGGTTTCTCAATAACCACATCAGATTTCAAAGGTATGGGAATGGACCTAAATAGAATTGGGCTTTATTTTTTAAATATTACAGGCAATAGATTACAAATCTCATACCACAAGTGGGATATTCCAAACACATTTCATAATCAGCTACTTTTGTAACAAGATGCAGATGTTTTTTTTTTTGCAATAACTGGATGTATATATTTGCCCTTTGAATCATACGTGGCTTGTAACTAGTTTATAATATAGGTGAATGTGATGAAACTGATTGTTGCTGAGGTATGTTGGAGCACCGGTCATATTTACAATGGTATGACTTTTGTTTGCATGAGCACCTATAATTATTAAAGACTTGCTGCAATTTTAGAGTCATAAAATAATTTGGAACGTCTAGTTTAGGAGATCAGCTCAGATCTGCTTTACTATTCTCCAAAATTCAGAGAAAAATTTTCCATTTGCTATAATGAGAAATCTAAAGAGCCAGACCATTGGAGACTTTAAAACTATTGATATTCAAGCTACAGGCCCTTAACATTTTTGGTGGCTCTCAAGAATGGATGCAAGTATCTGAACATCATTGGACAACTGCAGTTCCAAGAACCCCAAACCTCTTTTATTTTGCAATCTCAACTTTAGTGGAAAAGTCAAACTCAGTCCCGATTGGTCTTACCAACTTAGGAGAATAGAGATGGGGGGAGGGGGGGGGGCAGGAAATGTCCTTTGTTTTAGGGTTCCAGAGATAGTCAAAAATAATTTTATGTAGAAGGTGCCAAGTTAGAAATTAAAGTTGCCATTTATTCTCCTCTGGAAACAACCATTTCCATATTAATGGACTTAATATTCTGAACCCATTAAACACAATTATATTATTGCAGATTTTTGTTATCATGTGGATGATAACATCATAACACATACAATCACAAAGCACATTCTTGTGATGATAGCACTCGATTAAGCTACAGGAAGCTCAAAGAAAGAAAGCACTCCATAATAAATGTATAAAGAAACGTATTAGGTCTATTTATAAATGTTTTCATCAAAAGCCCAGCAAACTTTTTCCCATAATTCATCACAATGAATTTCATTACAAATATGGATGTATCATGAGAAAAATTTGGTTCATGCATTTTATTGCCGACTCCAATGTGAAAAATGTGTACATTTTAGGGTAAAAGTTGGGCAAATCTTGGGTGAAAACACTTATAAATAGACCCCTTTATATCCAGAGACTGCTTTAATCTTTGTGACCCCCATTCCTAAACCACCCTTACCTCGTATTATATATATAAACATATATATTTTCAGCATTTTCAGTTAAAGTGGAACTCCACTAAGTATGAAATGAAAATGCTGTGGGAGACAAGTGTAATACTCCAATTTACACTCACCTCTGCGGCGTCCGTCACTAGACCAAGAGCTGTCAAAGCTCAGCAATCATCGAAATGACGGGTACACAGCGGAAAGCAACAAGTTTTGACAGCTCTTGATCCGGCAACTGATGCCACAGAAGTGCGAATTACAATATCACAATTACCTCCTACAGCATTTTCATTTAATACCTTGCGGAACTCTCCTTTAATTTGTTATAAGGATGCATTCTTTTTCAGCATGTACAATTTTATTGACAGATTTCTTATTTACCATGTAATAATGAATGTCGTGTAGCATTATGTTCCTTTTGTATTACTTTTCTTATATAGGGCTGTTTTTACCTGTACCTAGCAATTTGCTTTTCAGTTCTACTCAGAGGTTTATATTGTATACAGTATTTGATACATCGTATAGAATATTTCATTTAGCAATATACAGTTTTCAATTCTATAGAATAATGTATAAGTGTTTTCAGGGTGTCTATATATCCGTTATATTTAATACTTAGAGACTAGTATCACGGTGCTGCTATTCCCTGACGTGAAGCTGTCGGAAAACATGAATACATTAAACAATGATCCAATTTTTTTCTGACTTGTTCCTAGCTTTTATGCTAACCCCGACACATGACCCTTACCAGCCCTGTAACACTTAACTCAACCTAAACTTAACTTAACTCAATGTATTTAACCTTTTAACACCAGACCCTCATCTTAAAACTAAACACTAAAAAAGTCTGTCTCAAAAACACATTTATTATATTGCAGCCTACTAGCCCTTGGATGTAATTGCTGCATTAGTTCAGGCTTTTGGTTAGCCAGGTAGTCATGCCAGTATGACACTTCCTGTTCTAGGGTGACAACGCTCATTTACTGCATTATATCTATAAAAATATAGATATTGGATGTTTATTCTCTTCCTCATCCCCATTACATACCAAGCAGAAAGTTTCGAAAGTTGACAACATTGTTGGAAATATCAGTATAGTGAACAGGTAGCTATGACACCAAAATTATGGCAATTTCCAGTACTTTCATGTACTTTACTATTGGCCAGATGTATTAAAACTGTGCATGTGCAAAAAAATAGACCGGGGAGGCCATGGGATAAAAACATTGGGCACATGGGACTGTCAAGAAACTCTCTTTGTAAAATACTAAATTTTATTTACTATTGCATTTTCTTGTTTTATGTAAGCTATAGATGGGCATTTAACTAATTTTGCTGTAAGGAATAGGGGGAATCTCGGAATACCCCAGCAGCTTCCTCCTACTAGGGTTCTAGACAGCCTTTCTTAAGGGAACAATAGTTTTCAGCCAGGGGTTGAAGTTGCATTTATTGGTCATTGGACACCAAAAAACGGAAGAAGATGAAAGCTAATAGAGTAATATTATCTTTATATACTTCACCTCTTTTGGAACTTTCACCTTTCCTACAAATTTCCTCTGGGTAGCAAGCTTCCCCACCCTATCCAACTGTATGATGATGATTCACTTTATTAGGGTGCAATGTTGATGTTGGGGACAAGTAAGTAGACAAGTTTGTTAACTGATCAATAATAAAATGTAATCCAGATATCTGTTGCATGGGGATTAAGTTTTAGAATTGGTTTTACAGTCATGTTTCTAGAAAAGGTTAGATTTTAACTGATTGCATTTATTATAATTTCAGGTTGGTTAAAACCCTCTTTATCTTATTTACCCCCAAAGGGTTATGGCCATTTTTAGGGAAAGTTGCATGCTGCTATAGGGTTTCCTTGTGTGGGTTGTGGGGTTGGTCTGAGCATCCCTATATTAATTGACCCTGGATTTGCAAAGCACAGTTTTACAATAAGTTATCGAAAAAAAATCTTTATAATATATCTTAGGCACATCTTGATTGATAATAAAACATTTTTTCTTCTGCGTTGTCATGGAGATGAGAAGGTACAGTGTGTGATGTCTGTGTCCGAGTCTTACATTTTACATTCTTTTTTCATTTCAAGGAACAAAAACAAGCATCCAAGCTTTACCGCTTTGCTTTTGAACACAATAATCTATTCTTCTTTTCATGCATTGTTGAAGCTAGTTTCTAAAACAAAAGTCCTAGAAGTGATGCCTTCACTGCAGCTTCATGATTTTATTATGTATTTCTCAGAATTAAAGCCACACGGACATTTATCAGCCAGTTACCTGCTAGTTTGTTAAGATTTTGCTCACCTTTCGGCCCCATTCCCACTGGCTCTCTAAGGACCTATTGTTTCTGTAGAAGGTCTCTATGGTGAATGTCCCATTGACTTCTTCCAGATGACATGATTCTTTGTCTTTGTCATTCACACTGGTTATGCTTACAGACGATTGGAATTTAATGGCAAATGTGGAGAAAATGGCCTCAATTCGTTAAGCAGAAAACTTAGCTTTGTGCACAGCTTGATTTAACAAGGTATCGCTGCAGAGTGCCATAACTCTAATATACTTGTTATCATTATTTTCTTTCTTTCACATAGTTACCTGATTATAAAATGTGATGCTACAGACTTAAAAAAAAAGTGTATGTCAACCCAAAGGTGCAGTTTTTTTTTTCTGAATAATCACGCTATCTTTATTTTTTTGCCAAAGATGTCACATCAGGGCTTCTCAACCAGGGTTCCGTAGAACCCTAGGTATCCTCCAGAGTTTGCTAGGGGTTCCTTGAGCAATGAGCAATTTGTGACTCACAGGTCAGTTTAACTGACAACAATGATCTTTTTGGCTACCTATAAGGGTGACAGTTATTTCCAATGGCCAGTAATGCAATATTCAAGAAAAATTACATGATTGGGAAAAAAGGTGGACATGTGACTTTAACAGGTCAAAGTCTATGTGTATTTTTTTCTACTCTACTCTTTACCATCAGTATTGTGCTCCACTGTTTGTGGACTCCTGCTGTTTTTTAAATGAGCCCTTTACACTTTAAAGCAAACCTGTGCTTTGCCAATGCAGGGCAAAGAGACATATTAGCTTTAACGCCACACTCCCAACTGCAAAGTCTTGTTCCTTTTAATCATCTCCCAGTTTATACAGCTAATGAGACCAAAAATACTCTGGGTATAGAGGATTACATGTCCTACATCCTTTGGTCTTTTGTTATTGGTGGTGGTGTTTAGCCATTGCCCCAGAAGTGCACAGGCAAACATCTAAATCTACAGTTGAATAATTTTTCACTTTGCCGTTATTTATTATTATTGTACTCTTTTACTAACCAAAATATTTGTGAAGCAGTAAAATTAATAAAAAATGGCAGGTAAACCAGCAATAATATGGTTCAATCACAGACTTAGCCGTTTGCTCTTGAATTTCAAGTTCTGCATGTACAGCGTGTAAGGTGCTTGAGAATCTCTATAAGAATACAACCTAATGTTAATCACTATATTTAACATACCGCTCATAACTCCTTCCAATATATGTTATAATCCAGGCTGGATGACCACCTACTAATCCAGAATAAAATCCCATCAAATAAAAAAAAAAACACATCTGTCAGTGAACAGCATGCTGTTTATATATAAATAACGCTTGATAAAAATGCCAGCATGTCTCCATCACGATTAATGTGAACTTTTGATGTGCAGCCCTTGAAGGTGACGGGAGCTTTAAGACTGTTTATGTAACAATTTTGACTCATATGTTCCTCCATATACACTGAAAACATCATGTACCAAAAGATTTGTGAAATGATTAGAGGCTATGTCTAATGAAAAGTCTGTTTACATCTAAACTGCCCACATTACATAACCACAAAAAGCTTTCAGGGGATTTTTGTCAATTTGGTGCAACGCATTGCAGTCAATGGGGAAGGAGAATCTAAACAAGATTAAAACCCAAGCACACATTGTCAGATGCAATAGCTAATGTATTTTTAAGTTTTTAGGCTAAGGATATTTTAATCAAAAACAGAAACTTGCTAATCCTGTCAAAAATACAGTATTACTTTAAACTATCTTGAAGCTGTTCATGTGAAAAAATGGTCCCTTTTTAGATGGGAACATTTTGTTGGATTTTAGGAATCAGAGACATTTTGACACTAACCAAAATACAAATGTTAACCATCACCTTGATCCAAAACCTACTGCAAACTGTGGGCCTTTGCCAACAAAGTCATTTGCTAAACATCACACCACTGACATGGTGATCACATGGCTTTGTTTTTTGAACAAAGACCTGGTCATCATTTTGGTGATCAAAATTTGATTTTCTAAGCAAATACGAGCAAATTTGTAGAGTTAGTTTATATGTCCAAATTGGATGCTAAGTGTGGGATCTCTGCAAGGCTGGATTTAATAATTTTGTTGAAAACTCAATGATGCCAAATCACTGCTGATCCATATTGGACATGGGTGGTGCTGGGATTTGAAAAAGTCAGGATCAAGCATTATTCACCTACTCTTTACCATTGTGTTACTAGACTTAGGATCCTTAAACTTATGGAACTTAAAATATGGAACTGGAGAAAGGATCTCCGAGGCTCAACAAGAAGTAGAGTGGGTAGTGCTCCAGTGGGTAGTGTACCAATGCTACTTTAAAAAAACAAATACTGCATTTTTTTTATGCACATTGGTGCACTTTAAATGATCATAGAGCCCAGAGGAGCACTATTCTTTCAAAAGGTGGCGCAAAATAAAAAAATCCAAGAGAAGAACTCGGTCAATTGACTTCTTACAGTCATAGAGTTTTCTTTGTGTACATCCATCCAAGATGTTTTTTTTTGTTTTGGATAGCGTGGGAAAGGATCAGAACCCCTGTCAGATTAAACTAGACAAAACTATTTGGCCTGATACACAGAAGACTGACATTCTGGTATATTGTGGAAAGCAGATAACGATATCTGCTCTCTGTTATATTTGTCCACCTCAAAGTTCACAGCAACTCCTAGTTTTTTAAACAATATCTTGCTTACAGCTTAACTCAAGCAAACTAAAAAAAAAATCAGAAATAGCTGATGTTTTCCCAGTTTTAGAAGAACATCCTATCTCTCACTGAAAAGATTTATAATGTGCATAACCCAAGCACTTAACATTTACAGCTAATAGAGGAAGTAGCTTTAATAAAGCAGGCTTACATGGTAATAAATTGCCCTCTGACTTCATAAACTGTCACTTATGTAAATGATGGAATATTCTTGACAGTTTGTTCACTTTAAGTTACTTACCATGGCCGTCGTCCAAGAAATCAGTGATGGTGGCCGAGGTGCACTTTGACCAAGGTTTGGAGGCATCGATGCTCGTCAGAACAGATGACATCAGACGTTTATCTTCAAGGGAGCCAAAGTTCTCCTCGCAGAATTTAGAATCATCATGGGAAAGCCCAAGAAGATGTCCTGCAAATGGAGAAAACATATGGATGGAATGTATTACAAGGAATGGTATTAATGCTGTGGTTAGGTCGTCATCTCCAGACATTTTCCATACAGACTGTGGAAAGACCAATTACAAGAATCATAAAGTATGCATGCAAACATTTTTCTGCCTATGTATGTTGAGAATTGATCTATCTATCTGCTTTTTCTCTATATATGTCTTTTAATTAAAACAACAATGTTTTGTTGTTTCAAATCCTAAATATCATTTTTCATCCCTTTATCGTGCAAGATATGTTGTGGTTGAAACCTTAAGATCTAAAACAGCACATTACTCATAAGACTGTTGTGATATTCTGAAATATTATGTAGATTATTTACGGAAATGGTGTTGTATTCACCACCAAGCCAAAAGGTAAGATTGTATCACTGATTTAATGTCTAAAATCATGATTTTTTTTTTCTCTTGTTCCTTAATGCCAACATGCTATTGAACATTTTTCATATATTCTTTCAGATAGTGGTTGGATGCTAGTCTGGAGGAGTGGGCATTCTTCTGCAAACTGCATTTGTATTCACAAATAAAATGTATACAGGGGTAACCCCCTTTTTAAATTCACTTTATTTATTGAAACATTAATTGCCACTTTTCAGCAGGATCACTACTTTTGGAATAGTTTACCAATGTAATTGTTAAAGCATGGTGATCACCAAATTTATAAAGCGAAGATCAACCTAATTGCCACTTTATAGCTGCCCAGTAAGTGTTCAAAATCTTTAAAGAGGAGAATTCTAAAGGTCACCAAGAAGATCAGAGGTTTCAGTTATCCTGAATGCCATTTGTTGTGATTGCCACTTTTCAGAATAACGCACACAGAGACTGTGAGTTGTGATAGCACCAAAGAATGTATGCCCAATAACCCGCACATTTTACCTATAGTCCTGATATTATGTTCCAAGATCATCAGATCCCCTTTAAGCCTAGCATTTCTTGTAGAAATCAGGAGCACTGTTACAGGATTAACTTTGTCCCCAATAAGTAATACTTTGACATTTCTCAATTTATTTCTCAAAGAACCTCTGTAGCCACAAAAGCACCACAGTGAAAATGTGACTTTCACAAACTAGCAGAAAGGTAGCAAACTAAATATAAAGAAAGTAAACCGCATCTCGAAGTGTCAATGTATTGCAGGTGTTCTGCTCAGTATTTAATTAAACAACCAACTCAAAGCACTAATTGCCTCGAATGTATTCCCCCGGTAAAAGTTATGTAATTGCTTCTTGTCACCTTCTATTTTTCCATGGTACAGAATGCCAACATTAACACGACTTTACTAGAAATTTCACAGTGTGTATCAAGTAGGGTGTAGATTGCATTTTACAGACTTAAGAATTTAAGAAGCTTAATTTAAGAAACACACACTGAGTTCCCTTCTTGGTTTTTTTAACATGTAAAATGCTGAAAAAATGTTTGTAAGACAACTTTAAAATGTACATTTTGCAGACCTATTTAAGGAGGAACCCTGATATAAATAAAAATATGTCTATGTTTCCATTAGCGGAGATGTTTAATGTTGTGTGGCTTTATGCTTTGCAATTTCAGGCAATTTCAACCACTTTGAAATTGACAGATACTTTCTGCCCTTGAAACAATTGTAACTGTAGGTGGTAGTTCATTGTAATGATGTACATTTAGCTAAAAGGGACTGTAAGTGTTTGAAAGTGCCTGAAAATAGGTGTATGTATCGTCTACATAAATACTATTTGTAGTGTGGTTGTGCCATGCCCGAATAAAAGTTAACTTTTTTATTCTTCCTCTCCTTTGCACTCACCTTGTCTTCACTCCCCATTGCCCTATTTGCCCACCAGAGCAAAGAGAGAAAACCATATGTAAGCAACAAGTCCATCTAGTTAGAACCTACATTGGGTTAAAGCACCATTTTATCCGACTATTTTAACAAAAAAGGAAGGCGGGCAATTACAAATACATTACCAACATACACGCCCACCGTCATATCCTCTGCATTTCACTCTTCCATATATTTCACATTGTCACACCATAAACACAATTCTCCTGCACATCAGCTCATTTTTAAATTAGTCATAACTCCTTTTAGGAACCAGGCTACTTCTGCACCAGGGCTGAAGGCTTAGCATCCTGCTGGGTCGACCCGCCAACCATGATCTATCTACACTGCAATGAGGAGCAGAAAGGCCTAGCTTTGAATTCTTTGGAATGTAAAAAAAAAAAAAACAGAAGAATTTATGTTATTATCAAATTGATGAAGGGTAAAGGAGGAATTATATATATATATATATATATATATATATATATATATATATATATATATGCAGATTAAACAAAGCTCAGTGCTATTTCACCACACTTTATTCTGATTTTACAATATATTATAAAGACCCTATCATGCTGAAATGAGAAAAGTTTCCACATAGTTCTTTAAAATATAAGGAACAGTATTTATACCATTCAGTACTTGGATCAGGCCTCAGATCAGTTTATGTTAGTAAATGGATAATAATTTCTCCAGCTGACAAAATCATCTTAGCTGTACAAACACACATCCAGGAAATGGAGCACTCAGAACACCATGTTATTTGACGAGTCTCCATGAAGCAACATGCTTCGAAAATGACTTTAATATGTTTTGTTATCCTTATGTAATTCTGGTGACTGACATCGCCCCACCGTGACATCAGTTACAGGCCTGGAGTCTATGGATAGAGGAGTAAGCTTGGCATGTCAAGCCTCTGAGGTTCTGGTAATTTGTGATGGTTGGGTAGAATGGATATCACTTATGATGGCCCAGTGGGACAAGGAGGAAATCTACAGAGTAATAGCTAAATATCACTGACATAAGTTTTCATCCAATTGCAAGCAATTAGATTCAGTGGATTTCTCTGGGAGCTGTAACTGGATGGTGTCACGACTGAAAAACCTTGCAAGGCAAACTGTATATCCTCAGATAGGATGATCGAATGAAGAAAAAATATTGACATGATGCTGTGCTTCCAGAGGATTCATATTTATCCCCTAAAAAAACAGGATGATGTAATAACATCTAGGCTAAGCCTAACTGTACATAATTGCCTATATGTGATATAATATAGAAAAGTGACAAGACAGGTGTCACACAAAAACTTTCTGAATTGCACCTGACTTGTAAAATCATGCTTTTCACTTTGGTTGGAGTGGGAATATGGTGACTCTGTCCCGCCTATATCCGTATTCAGAAGACTTTCTGTCTTGTTGACTACACGTATAATACAAATCAGGAGTTTTAACTTCAATTCGGCCTTATTTGCCGAAAACGTGTTCTGGGTAGGAAAACACCAAAAAAAAAGATCACAACGAAAAATCCATGTAACCAAAAAACTCAAGGTCAAGAAGGCTGTGAAGGCTAACTCTCTAATAGTGGGTTTGCTTTAAAGTGGACTAAGCCTCAGAAAGAGAAGAATTACTGTTATAGTGAATATCTACACATGTTGATTTGAAATAAGCATTACCCTGAAAATAAGGCTTTTCACTTTTCCTCTTAAAAAGCTTTGAACTTTGGTCTGTGGCCTTTGTAGGTTAAGATCATCTAAGGCACCACTGCCTCTTACTATAAATTCCACTGTTCTCCTTGCTTCAGACAAAACTGTACTTGAACTATAAGTGCAAGTATCTCCCTGTGTCTGCTTTTTTTCATTCTGTCAGTCTGTACATTCTTCACTTCTCTTGCTGCTTCTTAATCATTAACTAATCAGATCACCAGTTATTGTGCAGAAGTTTTGTTCTTCAACTTGGATGACAGTGTGGAACAAGGCAGTAATATATAGTACTATGAGGAGTCCAAGGGGAGTACAGGAGGTGATTGGACCTTCATCCTCTGCTTTTCTTGATGAGTATGGCTTTATCAATTTATGTCCTTTTTAAAATGGAACCATCTCATTATATTTGAGTTAAGAATGAAGAAATCCACAAGAATGTTGTTATAAATGTGCTAGCGGTTTGCCCATTGACAAAGTTGTTTGAACCCTTTCTTGGTATTCCTATACCAAGCCCATTAAAGCCCAAACTGGTCAAATTATTTAAAGCTAATCCCAGGAAAATTTTTATCTCCTGCTCCCAACTAAAAGCTGGCATTAAAAACATTAAATGCCCCTTTAAATCCCCTAATGTCATGGTCATGATATGCTCTATTTCTGAGTCTTTCATTTTACAACAGCCGCTAAAGCTTCTCTGCAATGCCTTGTAAAATAAGTTCGTGTGAGTTTATTTTACAAAACCCTCCAGATAAATTAATGACAGGCTACAGTTACAATCTCCACATGGTAACCCAACAATTTGCCAAAATAATTCTAGACTGAGCCAAAATTTCTGCCCCACAGCTTGTAAAAACCATCTGCGAGTAAAC
The DNA here is from genome assembly GCF_032062135.1 of Pyxicephalus adspersus. Classification (NCBI taxonomy): domain Eukaryota; kingdom Metazoa; phylum Chordata; class Amphibia; order Anura; family Pyxicephalidae; genus Pyxicephalus; species Pyxicephalus adspersus. Next base: position 161,958,511 of record NC_092858.1, read on the forward strand.
CATAGAATGACATTGAGGTTAGTGTGTTATCAGCCTTCCCAGCTTCAAAAATAAAATTCTTGTTTAATTTAGTTGGTTTGCTGGGCTGAGTGTTTATATGGATCAGCAAACCCCCCCCCCCAAAAAAAAAAAAAAAAAATTTCCAAACCACAGCAAAAGCTTCTCAGATAGTGTTGTGTCTGAATCACTTCCTAATATCCCGGCTGCACATTGAGCTTTGATTTAGGATCATCTAACTTGTGTTTTCAACTCATTTTACCAGCCGCAATCACATATTCCATGCACAGAGGTAGAAGAGCATACCTTGAAAAAAGTGGAAAAACATGGAAGCTGACTTTGCAGCATCGTCATATAAGTTACAAAGAAAATAAAAGACATGGCTGCTTTCAAAAAGGAAGAGGAGTTGCTAAGTTAACATTTCTTTTCCTGTGATCACAGCCAAGTTTAATGAACTCTTTTCATATGTAAAGACAGTAGGTGGGAAAAAAATACTGAAAGATTGATCAACAGCCAGAGCTTTCCATGTGAACTGGTTGTTGTACTGATGGTACTGTCCCTTAAAGGCTCACAATCCAATATACATTCAATTTTTTGGGGGAGCCAATTAAAATATCCGTATGTTTTTGTAATGAAACCCATGCAAACATGGAAAAAAGATGAAAACAGCTATTTAAACCTTGGACTCTAGGGCTTCAGGGCAAGAGTGATAGCGAAGAAGCCACCAGAGGAGATGCATAAAAAAAAATATTTTCTTTAGTGGAAGCCCACATTCATCTGGACGGGTAAGCACTTACCCCAAGACTAATCTAGGGTTGGCTGCTTGGGCTTGCTAGGGTAAATTATTGTTCTGACACGAGGAAGCAAAACTTTGCTCTTCTTACAAGTGGCAAACCCAAAGTAGAGTTCTTTTTTTTAGTAAGTGCCACTTAAAATGCCTTTAGTGCCTTTGAAAATACACAGAGGTGTCACCAACAGGTTTAGGCTGTTTAGTTATAGGTTGTTGAAAGCTTTTGGGAAGGCTTGTGATACACTATTATGACAATAATCTATGATGTGCCAGGCACAATAGGCCACAAATAAAAGGAAGATTTGGTTCGGGTGGGCAATGGCATTGCTTAATTTTTGTCTAATAAAAGGTGAAAAAAGAATGAATAAACATGTATATCAGAGTGGAAACAGCTTCAAAACACCTAGACTGTGTAAATGTCATGCAATGAACACAGTTATGATAGCTTGAAACTAATAAATTATTATCTAAGCATTGTCTCTAAGCACCAGATGCCCCAGTGTAATGATGCCTGACACAATATTCTGTACCCTACACAATACCCATCCTCCATACACAATCATGTCTTACAAGAATCACAAAGCAAAACAATGATGTGCAGAACCTGTCACACTCTGTAAACACGGCACAGCATTGTACACAAATTGATAGCAGTTTGGAAGTGCTGATCTTAGCAAACCAACTGCAACATTTAAAATTCATATCTCTTGAAAATCTTGTCAAGAAGGCCTCAGCGAGGAAGAGAACATATGCAGAGTTTCGTAACCAAGTTTGATGTACAAGCAAAAATGTATTGTAACCATGACAGAAGGCACTGCTTATGAGATATGGAAGAACGCATTGTCTCTGCATTGCCCACAGTATCCGGTCCTTAAAGATAACTAGTCAATGTGCTTTATTTCTGCAGGCTAATCATATTTCTTGCTATGATCTAAGCAAATCCCAAATAAAGCATTGCATGTTTCTTTTTCTGTTTCTATTCTAAATGCACTTCTTATCCATCATCTGATACAAGCTAATGTTACTATATTAATGAAATGGATACTAATGGATTTAAAGCAGAACTCAGTGGTAGACACTAAATACATGGATAGAATATATGCAGGGGAGCTATCTTATCCGCTAAAAGCTTTGTCCAAAGAGTCTGCCCTTTTCCTGGCAGTATGTTCCTTGTTGGTACACATAATGTGCGGCACTTAAAGGCCTCAAAAAATACTGGTGCTGTATGGGGCATTACAAGAAGTCAGTATCAGGTATTACAAATATGCATATTGTTTGAAATGGGCAAAATGACCACTACCTGCCCCATACCAAAGGAGAAGGCTTTTCTTAGACCAGCATTTGTTTGGTGGAAGGGGTACATACTCTCTGCAGCACAAGAAACTTGCAAATTATGAAATTTTGTTTTATCACTTACAGCGGTGTACACAACAACTTCCAAAAAAGATCTAAAATATACATTTTAAAAAAATAAAATAAAATAAATATGCAGTTAGGTTAATTGGCCTTCCCCCAAAATTGACCTTAGACTGTACTAAAGACATATGACTATGGTATATTATATACTTGACGGTATATAAATACCATGTAAAATAGTAATAATATTAGATCATACCACTGGTCAGGTAATGTATGAAATTATAATGATCTTGCAATATTTTCCAGGAATTGGGTCATATTGGATATTGTAGCACATTTATGTCATGATAGTGGATAACAGTGCTCTGATAGCAATACAATTATAGTGAATCATGATAGTGGGCAGGGGAAGTCAGCATAAGGTTAGATAATTGAATTATGACCATGCACCGGGGTCAGGTGACCTTCCAATTTGTAGCTCTAAAATCAGCCAGCATGTTCCACGTTAAGTCTGTTTGTGCAGCAGAGCAGCAGTGTGTACAGATGCCGCTATCAATAAGTAAGCAACTCTAATGAACATGTACAGGTGCTATAACACAGCTTAAATGGATTTTGAAATTCAAGACTTCTGTCTAAAAGCTTCCTGCATCTCACAGGGTGCAATCAAAGCCATCTCACGTTTCGGTTATAATCTTTGGATAAATGTAAGAACTTAGCAATTATACAAGATTGGTGAAGGTTGCAGTTCGTAGCATTCATCTCTAGACAGCTTGAAAGGGTTGTTGTATGCTTGATCTTTTAAAGGCTATATGAATATGTCTGTGCACTGATTCATATTTATAAGACAGGAAATGTGAGTCTACTTGTAACTGAGCCTCTAAGTGAATCCTACAAAGCGTCACACATGAATTCCTTCCTAATTTGATTGTCAGCCTGACAGATGTGGGGCTCGGTGGCATGCTTCAGTTGTAAGAGTCGAAAATAATCTATTTAATGGAAACTAAAACGGGAAGGTCTGTCAGTCCGGATAATGGACTTATAAAAATGTTTTTTTTAATCGTAGGAGAGGAAGCTTTACCTAGGTGGTGGGTGCTCAGGGTAAATATCAAAGAACTATCACCTACATCACAGGCAGAAGAAGCTAGCAATTTGCAAGGCAATGGACACCTTATAAATAATTAATTTTAGTTTTGTAGGTCATTGGCGAATGAATGAATTAACTGCAAATATGGACATGTGGCCCACATCTCAATCCTTGACCCATATAAAATGTAACCTTTATTGTGTCATAAATTAAAATTAATATATTCCTTCCAGTCTACTATATCCTAATATTGTTCTCCAGGGCTTGCTTATGGAAATAAAAGAGAGAAGGTAGAGTAAATCATTGCTAGTCATGTTTCCTGTCTAATTCTTTTTGTTGTATATTTGTTGTTCCAGGGTGGGCAATGAATGGGTTAGGCTGGGTACATACAAGTAGATCTGCTGCAAATTTTGCACTCAAACAACCAATCTATTTGCAAATTGATCAGTTGGGTGAACACTCAATTCGGCATGGGCAAAATTATATTTATTTTCAAACAAAAGTGACCCTTAACCCAAAACCCAACACATTTAATCAAAGCAGTTACTTCTTCAGGGTCTAAATACTCTTCCCAGCATTAGTTTTGCCATATACTGACAGGGGGAGCTTCTCTAATTTTAACAGTATTTTATAAATTACATTCTTGCCGAGCCTGGTTTATCTTTTGGAATATCATACCTGTTTTGACTAAAATGCATTTTGGTATTTTCCCCATAAGCTGATGCTTCAGATATAATTCCTACAGTTATGTTTACAGTACTTATACTAATGCACCAACATTATTTTATATCTAGACCAATTTAAAAATATCTCATATAAGGTTTACTAAGGTAACATCATTCAAAAGTTGTTTTAAATCTTTTTAAAATTCAATCTTTGGTAAAATATTATCTGGTGATCCTGCTATGACAGTTCCTGATCAAGTGCTTCTTGTTGTTCCATAATCCTGTCCTCCCAACTTTCTGGAATCAGAAAAAGGAACACTTTATCATACAAAAGCAAATAGGAAAGGGATGTATACAAACAAATTAAATTCTGTTTTTTTTTTTTTTGGGGGGGGGGGGGGGTTTCCTTTTTTCTTTTTTAAATATACATTTCCAATCATTTATGTTTGATGAAAGTTTTAAAGTTTTAGTGTACTATGACTACACAAAGTTAGAACTTTATAGAGACCCATATATCTAACCTAACAAAGGTGTAACATACAATGAAAGAGGGATTTCATTCTAAAATCAGAACAGTCCCATCAAATTAAGGGAAATCAAGAGCTTTGAATATTTCTCCTACATAGAGGTGCAGTGCAGTGAGTGTTGCCACCCTCACCCAAGACAAGGAAGTATGCTACTAGAAGGATCACCAGGTGAAAATAAACCTGAAAAATGCACCAACCACAACTAAGGTAAGCCTCAATAGATTACACTTGTATTCTTGTATTTATATATTAGTTATACTTTTTTAAAATTATGTTTAAGGTTTGCTTGCTGTTCCTTTTAAACTCATATTTGAGGACAAACATTTGTGAACAGAACAGGCAAGCTTGCGGTCACATATTTCCAGCTCGGCTTACCCTTTGTAAACTTACAGACACAAAGCACAACTAAAGTGCCAAGCCCAGAAATGTTGGCCGATAGGCTGCAAGTTGTAAGAGCCATGTTTTGTTATATATTTGGCCTTTGGCAGGACAGGCTGAGGAACATGCTTCAAGTGCCAACACTCCGGACCCCACACTCTACAATAGAAAATAAAACAGCTCTCTGCTCTCCCGCTGCTGAATTCAGTCATTTCTGCTGTTATCTCTGGCCAGAGCTGTTCATGGACTTCCCAGTTGTAGCAGATTATCCCCTGCTATTCAGGAGCTGGGCCACTGGACGTCTGCCAAGCTCTCACTGACTCAGGTTATGTCAGTCAGTGCGTATCAGAGGCCAGCAGCCCAGCAGGAAGGATGGGGAAGGAATGGACGAGGGAAATTCATGGAAAGTCAGACTGTATGTCATTTTATGCTGAGAGTTGAGATTCCTCAGTACTTCCTCTGTACTTTCTTTGTCTCGGCATTGACACTCTTTTTTGAGTGTGTATGACAGGTTAATGTGTCGTTTTACGCACATATCATTGTCAAAAGTACTAAAAATATGCCATGGATATGTTGTTACATTACATGTGTAACAATGGAATGTTGCCAAGATCAACCTTCTTATACAACTAGGAAATACATATTCTGTTCATCACTTACTGTCCCACTCTTTTCTTGTTAATCTGTGAATTATTGCTGACTGGGAATTTAGGGATAGAGGAAATGCTACCAAGGTGCTATGAGGACACGGTTGTTAGAATGGACAGAGAAAAAAAATCTAAATTGGAGAACAGGATGGACAGAGCTGACCCAGGGGGCCATGGAAGAAAAAGGATCTCACTTTCATTGTTAAGCTTTTCTTTTTATTTTGGGTCCTGTTTTCAGTAGTGACTTTATAGGATGGAACTGGCGTGATTGCATCGATGATGCCAGGTAGAGAACAGCTGCAGCGTATTTGGTATTGAACCTGGCACAAGAAGAAGCAATTTGGCAGCTGTGCTTGTAAACACAAGGTAATGTAGGTACCTTGTGAACTGCAGACAAAGATGAACCACAAAAATGTCTGTTTTCTGAGTTTTTTGGATCCACTATATAACCAAAGGAAACAGAGAACTAAAAATCAGGATGGAAGCCAGAGCAGTCCTTAGACAGATGGTCAGAGCAGACAGCAAAAACTGGTAAAGTAATCAGGAAAATGGATAATGGCCAGTTAAGGTGAGCCCAGTGTCTAGACAGGTGGACAGAGCAATGTCTGATAAAAGCAAATATAACAAACTAATGATTAGAAGAACCACAAACTGGAAGGAGGCGCATTCCTTAAACTTTGCAGGAATATTTCAAGGAATAAAGCCAGTGTATTTGAAAACTAACCTATTGATCTGTTGGAAGTTGGATGTCCTACAGTCTGATTAAGCTTTCCCGTTTAGGGCAGGCATGCTTTGCAGAGAACTAAGATTCAGTACTTAATAACAATTACCAGATGGAGAAGGTTGCAATAGTACAATGTCAGCTGCTCAAACAAATCATACCAAGCAAGTGAAGATGCATGTAGGTGGGGCAACTCACAAAACAAATCACCATCACTAAAAACAGCTAGTATTGAAAAGATATCTTTAAACTATGCTTAAAATGTATTTTGGAATAAAATCAAGATTTCTGTTGCATATATCAGCAAATATATCTAAAGATGCTCCTTCATTCTCCAGTCATAGGTTTGGAGAAGGGTGGAAACCAATTTATATTACTAAACTACAGGAGATTAAAATGAGGTCACCAACCTGGCTGAGACTTCTGGCATGCTTGCCTATACACAGGACTGGACGGTCAAAATTACAATTCTTTTGGCGGCTAAAACATCTCTTGTGTATGCATTTTAGCTGTGTATTAAGCTGTTTGCTCAGAATTCACCTGTAAGAGCTTGTGTTAGGGATTAGGTTAAGCATGCAAGGCCCATTGTAGGAGTTTGGAGATGAATAATTGTCATGGTCATCTCAGGCAAAAATCTAGCCTGTGTACAGAAGTCCATCATTGGGCCTGATTTATTAAAGCTCTCCAAGATTGATAGATAGATTATCATGGGAGAACCTGGGTAACCCAGCAAACCTGGGATACATCTGGTCCAGAATTGAAAATAAATTGGCAAATGATTTTTAGGAAATCCATTCCAATTTTGTTGGTTGTTTGGATCTCCCAGGTTCTCCTTTGAGAGTGTGTTGTCTCCAGTCATGAAAAGCTACAATAAAGCAAGCCCATTGTCTTTTATTGATCCGCCGTGGTGGGAAAGATCACTGCCATTTTCTATGGAGGGAAATGCAGTAGGGTGCCTCCTGCTCATCCCCCCATCTCCAATAAAATGCACAGACCTGTCTGTACAATGCTTGTTTATTCTACTGTTACTCTACCTTATAATTTTCAGCAACAGTCTGACATCAGTTTAAGAGTTTAGGTGATAGTCAGGGTGGGTCTGAAGTTAGCTCTCTTGCCTTTGCAGTGCTAGGTCCTAAGTTCGAATGTCTCTACATGCAGTTTATATGTTCTCCCTGTGTTTGCTTTGGTTTCTTCTGGGTACTCCAGTTTCCTTCCACATCTCAAAAACATACATTAAGGTTAATTGGCTTCCCACCAAATTGTCCTTATACTGTGTTAATGACATATGACTATGGATGGGGCATATGGTTATCCCTTGAGAGACGGTTCCTGACATGATCTTGTTGGTGGTAGAAAGCTTTTGTTATAATCAGCAAATACGCACATAAAACTTGATGATTATGGTACAGACTTACTTGTGTGCAGTCGCCTCGCAGTGATGACAGGTCCAGGACCTGTCATAGCTGCGTCCCTGGAAGGTTCCATTCTTACCCCTGGCTCCATGATACATCTATGTGAAGATGATGATGCTCTTTGGCTATGGGATGGCCATTGATGATGAAAATCTTTTGTCAGTTCGCTCTACCTGGTAACGTTTACTTTGTTGAGTTTAAGCCTGCTTTAGGTGAAAGGGAGTGATGGGTTGTTAGGGGCATCATACATCATAGATACAGCATCTAAGGGTGCTTTAGGATTTATATCTGTTCTCAGTGGGTCTGGGTAAAGAGGTAATTGAAAAGAGGAAATAAACTTATTGATTTACTTGGGAAAGTTAGGGTATGGATAAATTTACCACCACCTTCCCAAACTGGTCCCATTATGCCTTTTATGTCATCCTCCCAGGCCCACTGATCCCTACTGCTATCACTACAGAGACATATAACTCATATATTAGGTTGCTAATAACACAAGAGCATAAACTATTATTCAACTCTAAATAAAGAACTTCACAAGACATTATTCTCTTTAGCTGCTGTTTGAACTCCTAAACCGAGACTCCAAAGCAGACTTTATTTTGACTTGGCAAATACTTGTAAGTAGTTTTTAAGTTGGCAGTTTTCAAATCAGTTTCCTTTTGTACTGTTTTTTCCCTGCCAAGAACACAGAATAATATTTTCTTTTTTTCTAAATATTCTTTTCCCTCTCTGGGTTGGATGATGAGCAATCATGTTTTAATGGACGTTCAAAGTTCATTTGTAACAGATAACACAACAACTCATGCATGTGTTGTCCTCCCAGGGCAGCCTAATGTTTTTGTATGGCATTCTCTGCCCTTTTAAAGGATTTTCCATTTTTATGAAAAAATGAACTCTATATTTTTTAGAGAGCACATAGTGAGTTATTATTGTAACCTCAACCTGAAAGTAATACTCTGTGTTTTTCATGGTCTGGCTGTTGCAGATTTTAATGAGTGTATGTCATAAACATGTCCCATATTGTGAATAATATACCAGGTTGTGTTTTTTTGCATGTCTACTGCTGAGATAACAGTATCACCTAGACACTGTATTGTTTCTGAGCAGACTGGGCAGACAGACATAAAGCAGATATATAGCCAAGGCTGGAATGTGGGAAATGAAAAGGATCAGCAAAGTCAAGGACTGCATGTTGAGGATCAGTTGATGATTTTTTAATCAAAGCTAAAGTCCAGGCAGGCATAAATGGTACATGTGATTTATATTAATTAATACATTCTGATTCTTTCTTTAATGCAAGTAGTTAAAAGTAACTAAAGCTTTCTGCAATTCCCTGTATGGTAAAGCTTAAAAAGGAGAAGAAGCACACGTAGCAATTATTTATGGTGCAATGCATCATGAGCTTACAAGGTAAAGACAATCTACTGCTTCTTCGTTTAATGTCCATTCACAGGCGAGGGAAGGGACTAGACTGTAAGTGCTACTCAGTGTTGCTAAGCTTATCATTTTACTATCCTTCGCTGTCTGTTTGCAGGATGGGGGAGGGACAAGACCAATAAGTGTTATCTATAGGTTTTGGCTCAGTGTTGCTGAGCTGATACTGATTATTGATTACTAAAAATCTACTGATTATTATTTTACTATCTAATCACAGGCTGGGACAAGACCTGTAACTGTACCAGATATGTCATATTCACAAGGGTAGGATCTCCTGCGCTGGTGGATATAACTGTGCTTTGCAGCAAAGTTGTGTACATCTTATGGTTGGATAAGACAGAATACAATATGTTAGTAGGTAACACCACCCTCATATATCAATGTTTCTGCCTGGAGTTCAGTTTTAAACAACTCCATATGTTGCCTTAATGAAAATCTTTTCATCTGGATCACCACATTACATCCTATAGAGTGTGTGCTATTAGTATGAGATCAGGCATATGTCATTTCACCTTTCCCATACTTTTATCTTCCATAGTTTTGCTATTATATAAAATATAGAGATTTGTATATTAACCACTAAAGTGTGGATATGCTACTACTAACACATTATCCTGCATAATGACAATTTCATGCACACATGAAAAAAGTTTTTAACAATCAGAGTCATAGATTTGCATTGTGAAAAGAAGCAGTAAAGCACAACCATGCAAAGCAGGAGGAAGAACCTAAGTATGGCTGCCCCGGGTTTTTAAAAAGTATCTCCAGCCAAAACCTTCGTTTTTGCTCTGAATAGAGAAGGAAATGGTTAGAGGTTCTAACAGCTAACTGTGTCTCATTGGGAAGATTTTCTGCATTCAACACACAGGAGGAATTGGAAGTAAATCTCTCCAAAGTAGGGGGTAACCACCTTGTGCATGTTCCCACTATTGCTTTGCCATAGCTCTCGTATGCATTGCATCAAGCAGTCAATTTTTTAAATCAGATTGGCTGCCCTAGGCATCACAAAAGACAGCATCACGGTAATTTTTGTTGCTAAAAGTAGCACAGCGGTTCATTGGCCTGGTGCATTTGGGTTCTCTTATGAATGCAAAGCACACCAATGCATAATAATGCAGTAGGAACAGGCCCTTGGTTTTTAACAGAACAAGTGTCTCCATTGGTGGATATTCCCTTACCTTTTGCTCCAGTAACAACTGTAGTGTTAGATATCCCATCATATTCTATCCAAATGACAGTGCTGTAGTCACAGAGAGGGATGCTAATCCTCCCCTGCTCCATTCTAACTAATAAAAACTTCCTGGCTATATATAACCTGTGCACATAAACAGGGCTTGGAAACTTTATCACTGGCTGAGCACTGTTACCCTAGGAAAGTGTCACCAGGAGAAAACAAAAAATTAAACTAATGCAGCTATCACATCTAATGACTGGTAAGCTTTGATATTTTATATTTCTGTCCTTGTATTTAGATATGCTTTAATTAAGATCAAGTGTGACTGGTTCTCTTTAAATTTCTTTTTTTCTTATTTAAAGTTTTTATTTTTTTTTTATTTTGCAGCCATTTAAATGTAAAAGGTATTCATATAGAGCAGTTTATCTTTTTTTCTTGAGTGCCATAAAGATGTTGTGCGCATCCAGCCGATGACATTAAATTGCGTTCTAAATAACCCCAGGTGTATAGGTTAATCCAGCCTTTAACAGCAGAAACATGGAGGCCTGGATTTCATTGACGGGTATTTGGGTTGCTAATGCAGCTGTTTAAAGTGTTTGATTTGGCTGGAGAACAGAAACAGCACTACATACCAATTTCATGAGCGACGGTGAAAGCTGCGTGGAGGCCGTCATCTTCAATTACCGCACAGCTGCGCTCCGGCGAGCATACAGTCCCCACGTCTGCCATTCCCAGGGTATCGCATGAATGGTGCCCACATAAATCCTGGCCAGGAAAAGAAAGAAAAAAACGGGAAAAAAGAAGTCAGACAGATGTTGTGTTCTGACACCGATGAGGAGGAACAACATGTTGTCAGCCACTTGCACAGAGGAACCTGCTTAGTTTTTGGATGCCAGGTTGGCAGGAGAGCCGGGAATTACACACATCACCTGTCTATGTGCAGACACTTTACTGCCAACTTCAGATTTCCTTGTTATTCTCAATGGAGCTCAGTGAACTTTTTTGTGACACAACTTCTATATATAAAAATGTCTCATGTGTGTTGTTTAGACTTTTTTGATTATGTTTGTAGTTATTGATCCTACAATATTTGCAGAAAAGCCAAGTCTCAGCTAAATACATATACAAGCATATAAATTGGTGTGCACAGCCTTATGGGCAAAGCCTATCCCCTGCCAGCCTGATGTGAAAAAGACACTTGATCGCTGCATGGATCCAGTGGTCTCTGTGTGGAGGTACAACAGAACCGGAGCTCTCCAATCAGCAGGAGGAATGCAGAACACTACAAAAGGTGTCAGACCTTTACAGAGAGACCACTGCTTCCACAGAACAAGGGTTCTTCTCTGCAATATACTGACAGAGGACAGGATTTTTTACTTAGGTTATGGCTGCTTAAAAAAATGACCTGTAGATTTGCATTTTTTATGGCTTATAGGAAGCAATCAACAGAATTCAATGACATTTGTATTATGCAATAAGTATATATACACTGTAAATTGATGTTTAAAAGGTCGCTGTAATACATTTATACATATAATAACAGATCTACTTCTGTATATGCAGTACATTAAACCACTGTACATAGTGCTATCACATCCAGTGGACACATCTATCCTTGTCTAAGGCTTTAACTGAAAAGTTGTAGTTTTGCAAGCGGGGGGATATATTGTTAGCCATTGGTGACCCTCCAAAAATGCTACTTTCCTAGCTGTTGTACCTTCTGGGTTATTGGCAAAAAACAAACACACATCATGAAAAGTATAAGGGTAGCCAACGTGGGAGAGGGCTAGAACTTCACCTGGCCACCGATATACATAACGGCTTTAATTGCTAGGGACTGTAGTAGGTAGATACTACATTTGTAATCATATATGTTAACCCCACCTTCCACTTGGACACTTTGATGTATTGAGTTACTATGCGTTGATTAGCACGTTTCCATATTCTACCGTGCATTGCATAAAGGCACCCTACCCAAAATTAATGGGCTGGCAATGCACTGTGTCAAACCCAAAACTGAATTTTATTATTTTTTTCTGATGCAGCACACAGTAGTGCATTACATTGCATTGTAGTGTGCTGCAAACCATGTATATTAAGCTGCAGGGTCAACATGTGTTGGGGTACCATTCAAAATGTACTCAATTAAAATTAACTCAATGCATGTTCATCACAGTGCCATTTATAAAAATAAAATCCCTGATGCAGCCTTTCTAAACCTTTTTAATTTGGGGAATCTTTGAAATAACTTACAGGTCTTAAGGGAACCCCTGGTAATATTTTTATATCCACAACTCAGAGTTCATTAGTTTGATGGTCAGTAGGTAGAATGCCTCTTACATAGCTGGGCAGTGGGCAGAATGGCACCCTTAGAGATATTCAGAAAGATCATTGATGTTGAGTTAAATTAAATCACTAATTGCTCATTGCTCAAGGAACTCCTAGCAACCCCTGGAGGAACCCTGGTTGGGAAACACTGGTCTAATACATGTAACCTGTATTAATGTGCATTGGTTGCAGTAATGTAATGGGATTAGCTACAATACACATTAGTGGGCAGGTTTCATCAAAGTCTAGTGAGCCCATTGAGGATATTTCCTCTGTCACCTATTACCCCAGTAGAATGTGTCCCATTTTCCCTCCACAAAAGATGGGAAGTATGGTATATGTAATGGGCCAAAGGTCAGACGATCTATAGTAAGCCAACAATGTGGAAGAGAAAATATTGGTAGCAAATACTGTGTCTATAGTGCTAGAAAATGAGAAAACAATAGGTTATTTGGTTCATCGGTGAACTCCCATAGCTGAAATATAATCATTCAACTCATCTTTTGAGGCGTATAGATATCAATATTTACAAATCTCACTTCTTGTAAAGGTAAAATCTATATGGAAGAGACATTTCCATGATTCTATGAGATGATTCTTTAGGATTATTACAATCAATGACCCTCCTTATATTCAGATTCGCCTTTTAAGAAGCAATTATATAGAGGGCGGTTATACTATCCCGGGAAGATATTTTCATTTCAGTATAAATCCAGATGAACATTCCTGAACAGGATTTTGTTCCTTCCGTTTGATCAATCTAGGCCACACTTCCTTTGATTTCTTACTAGGGACCTGAGCTAAACCTAAAATAATAATCTGATAGTGGAAGAGGAAAAGTATGCACGAAAGGTGAATTTGGGTGAGGATATTATTATATCCAGACAAATGCTCTCAGCCACTTACAGAACAATAAACTTTTTAGGAAAAAAATAGTAATGTTTGTGGTTTGTGCTTTCTTTACCTCAGTTTCAGTTTATGAACCTCATTGGAAACTACCGTAGATGACAGTAATTGTTAATGAGTCACAGAAGGAGAGGTATTTAAAGGTATGACCCCATAGGAGAAGGGAATGCAGGCATTTCATTTGATTCGAGAGAGAGAGAAAATCAATTGAATTCATTTTTAAAGGGAACCTAAGGACTGAGTCTAGCAGTTATGTGAAGCTGATGAATTTCTTATTTACAGTAATTGTCTGCAGTTACATATAGATACAGACACGTTGAACATAAACAACACAATGCAGCACAGCAAGGACTCGAAGAACCATTTCTGATGGTAAATAACAAATAAAATTGTTTTATAGAGAATCTGTTATCTCCCACTGAACTTTCTCTAATGAGTTTCAAGTATTCTCAAGACCTGCCCCTAAGGCTCCTTCATCATGTTAACCCTGTGCCCAGTTTTTTCCACAGGTCTAACTTTAAAGAGTGCTTTCAGCCCCCTTCAACTAAATAAACCCATCTAAAAACCTGCTGGTATTAAGAGTAAACAATGAAACATTGGAATTCACAACAGCTTCACTACTGCTATTTGTTATACTCATGCCCCTTGAAACATCAGAGAAAGGAGTAACATAGAGATCCATATACACTGCTCAGGAACTGATTGACATAGATGACTGGGTAATCAGCCATGTTTTATTTTTTCTGCCTCACTGAGAGATCAGGAGACATTTATCTACAATGAACACTCTGAGAAGACAAGTTTCTTAAATACCATGGATATAACCTTGGAGCTGAAAATGCTGGTGGAGAATCAGGAATTACGTATGGCAGTCTATAGTTAAACCTAAAGCAGCACAGTCTGGAATACAGCTGTTATCATAGCAAACAATTACAGTGACTGTGGTCATTCAGGGACAAACCGGCCACATGGTTTAGCCACCGTCTGAGTGTTGTCATCAGTGGTTTTCTGTGAACTCTACCCTCAGCGTCTCAGCAGAAAGTTACTTCCTGTGGCAAAGCCACCCAGATAGATGATTTTAGCTTTGACCTAGTGCAAACATGAAATGTAAAGTTTACACACATCCCCAGTCCAACAAAGCCTGGGTCACAAGATAGACACGTAACTCTTATTTCTTACCCAAGCCCACTTCTACAATGTATCATCTAAACAACAATATACTATCTAACTATAAGCACATACAAAGATAAATGTGTTTTAGATTTCCAGTTTAGGTGTTTCTTTTCGTTGAAGTGCTAGAATAGCAGGCAGAATGAAAATTGGTTATTGACTCGTTTTTGTATATTTAAAGGACTACTACTAAGTTTCCTTCTGAGCTGGATATATTGAATATTGTTAGATGTGGTTATTACCTAAATTGCCTATCTTGAATTTCAAAGACTATCAAAGACACTTATTTATGCATTTCTGTACTCCTTAATACATATACTATATCTAACCTTTTAAATTTAAAGGGATAGGGTCAACTTTTTATAGCTGCCCCTGTCTTACATTTTAGGTGGACTTGGCAAAGGTTAGAAGCCTAGGTTAGGTCAAGTTTTATGGCTATCCAGGGCTCCATAGGATTACCAGTCACTTGAGTTTGTGTTCTTGAGACTTTATAACTAGCAATGATGTACACACCCAGGTATCTATAAATGAAATACAAAAGGAGAAAAAAATATGAAAGCACCAGAATGTTGAAGCCTAACACAGGAAGAACAAAATCATTAAAAATGAGAGGATTCCATGTTGTTTGATTGAGTATAAAAGACTAATTATATTTACTAAACTCTGCAAAAGCCACCAAAAGATGACAGACGGGTCTACTTCTCTTGATGGGCTGGGTGGATGGATGGATAGATGGTCCTACCAACGGCTAATCAACAGAATGAGAAATGACCACTGGTAGGACTGTCCACCTACCTTCCATCACTGCATTGTACATGGTTCCCCATTGTGTGTAACGAGATGGAAGAGATAAAATTGGCCAGAAACCAGCAAAACAATCAGCTTTAGAGACTGATTATCACAACTGGATGTGGAAGGGAGGATAACCTTTGCTCTGTTGATTAAGGTAGCAATACCTGTGCATGCATATTCCCTAGACAAATTAGGAACTAGATTCATCATCAAGTGTGAACACAAATTGAATGTCTTTTTTCAGTGCCCAGAGTTAGAATTTAATTGATTGATGTTGCATTCTTGGCACTGGCCCAACTGCTTTATTGAAAAAATAGCCATATATGCAACTCAAAATTTCTGCCATCCCAGGCCTTGACCAGAATGTCACTACCACAAGTCCCCACCTGCACAAAAGGGGTTGAAGAAAATGTATCTTGTTACAAAGAAATAGAGACGTGTATAATATTAAACTCCAAATATTAAAAGCTAGATGCCAGGTGGACAGACTTCCCTGAGGAAAAACAAACAAGAACTTTACTGAGTAGAAAATACAGATTGTTGACAAAATTTCTGTTTTATAACCAAGAATGATGTTGGAGCTTGTCTATAAACAATCTGCTTCCGGGGGTTCGGCACGGCTTCAATAAGGTGATTAGACAAGTATCTATAGCAGTCTCATGACAGGTGACAGGATTAACATACATATAGAACCACCAGTGGCTCTTGCTTGTTTTGATTAATCCATTCACTCAACACCATATGCTTCTGTTTTTTTTTTTTTTCCAACTTTATCATCTGGAGAATTTCAGGAATACTGCAACTCGATGATAACGGGACCTTTGATATAATTACAAAAGACTTCAATATCAGAATGGCTCGGCTGTAATTTGCGAGACCCGTCTCTTCCTTACATCTGTGATGGAGAAAATGTGATTTCATGCTGCTTGGTCAGGGACTAATTGTTCATCTAAAATTTCAGCTTCTTAGAAATTAACTATTATTTTTATTAAAGGGGAGTTTGAAATATAATGTGCCATATTGGTTTCAGTAATACTAAAACTACTTGCTTCTAATAGATTTGTTGTTAAAGGCGAACATACCTGAATATATAAACAAAAAAAAAAGTAATGCAGTTATATTTTCATAAAAATATGAAATAGTTATTAAAATTTGGGGGTCAATTTTTAAAGCAGTGAATATGACAATCACCAAACATTTTTGGATGGAGGACTGTCCGAATCCATGTGTTTAACATTCTCCACCAGAGAATGTTTGGTGAATAACGGATTCACAGCTTTACCCCCCCTTAGCGTAAACATAATAATGACACCTTGTTGAGTTGCTTCCTTTCATCCACCCCCCAGGCAAGGAGGTGGCAAAGCTGCATTGCCAAACGGTACCAAAAGACAGTCAGGTCACCTATCTGGCTCTGTTCTTTGGTAGGGCTGTCTCTTTGCTTCTGGACTGACTGGGTGGAAATATCAATTTCACAGTTAAATAACACTCAGATATGTATTCCAATGATGCATTTAACTACGTCATACTAAGTCATCAAACTATGGTCAAAATGCAAAATGCAACCATGACATACTAATGATGATCATTCATCTGTTTTTTCTATTGTAATAGCTTAGGAAGTTCTTTATGCTATCCCAAAATCATTATAGGCAATGGGAAAAACAGTTTTAAGCCCTCAGCCTGGTGGCATCACATCAAGAAACAGTTTCAATTAGATTTTTGAGTTTCTGCAGAAAAATTACAATTCTGAGAAGATTTCAGAAAAGCAGAATTAGTCAGTTCTGCTCATCCTAACTGCAGAATTCATTCCTTATTGTCTGACATATAATTCCTTTCCAATACTAGTGACCAGTCTCCCTTATGCTTTAACTTAACTGTCTTGGATCAATGCACCAAATTTAGTTTTTAAAGGGTTGTTTTTAGCTGATTGGGGGGCTGCAATGAATAAAGAAGGGAAGGAGGAGTTTTTATCTACATACCCATTGTGGACCTCAACCAGGCTTCTTTTTTACTGCAGGTCCCACAGAAATAGAATGGGCTGCTATGGCTATAGTGTAGTGATGCTCTCAACCTTTATGATATGGTGGGAACCCTTTCAAATATTTTAAGTTCTTCATGGAATGCCTTCTTAGTGTGGTACTCAGTAGGAAGTGACCATTGGAAAGAATGTCTTCCTAACAGATAGCCAAAAATATAATTGGTGTCAGTTAAATTGACCTAAAAGGACTGCTAATTGCTCAAAGAGGCTGTAGCAACCTCTGGAGGAACCCTATGGTTCCACGGAACCTTGGTGAAGAAACACTGCCCTTGACCAAGTCCCCTTTTTGCCAGTCTCAGAAAAGTCTTACATCACAGTGGATTATTTCATAATTGGTTGAAAATAGAAGACCCCTTTATTACCTGCATGCTCAATAACAAACATTATGCTGATCTATCATCCTAAATAAAACTACAAGTAACAGTTCCACTCTTACTAGATTGGCCAGCGAGTTATATTTCACTCTGAGTTTTATATTATAATATGACAGCGGTTATCTTTTGGTCCCAAGGTGAACATGACCGTGAATTGAAAAGATCAGAGAATCCTACAGCTCACAGGAAAGTTGATGCATACAAAGAACGTCAGTAAATAAACAACTAGATTGAATCCAAAAATAAAATTAATTCAATTTTGTGATCAGCAGGATAAAAAGAATATTATTCTTCTATGATTAAGTTATGGTGACATTTGATGAGTCAAGCGTTCACTGTTTCATTAGTTTTCTCCTTTTTTAATCATTTTTATGTTAGGAGTGACAGAATACAGGCGTGTACAGGTCAAGATGGATCATACAGTTAAAATGACCTTGGAAAATGTCATGGTAACGCACGGGGATGAATTGATAAGAGAATGTGTCAGCACATCTGTTACAAGAAGTTCTATTTAAAACCCATCAATTGAGAAAACATGGATAACCAAGAAAATCATCTACTGCCAGCAAATCAAAAGGGGAGGAATATGTTCCACATGGACTATATTAACTCCTTAAAGAGAAGCAGTCACAACAGGAATTATTGCACCAACAAAAATTCAGGCAGGTTCATTATTGAAGAAACGACATGCAAAGTCCCTTTGCAACAGAACATACTTACCTGCCTGACAGGTGTCTTCTTGAAGACAAAGCTGAGGTGTGCCGGGTGTCCTTGCAGCCCTGGGGGAATAAACTCTGGGCATCAGGGTGGCTCAGTGGCAAGAACTCTGGCCTTTGCATTTCTGGGTCCCAGGTTCAAATCTCAACCAGGAAACGAATTGCATGGAGTTTGCATGTTCTCCCGATGTTTGTGTGGGTTTCCCCCAGGTACTCCAGTTTCCTCCCACATTCCAAAAAACATGCAGTTAGGTAATTGGCTTCCCCCTTAAACTGACCTTAAACTGTATTAAAGACATATTACTATGACATTAGATTGAAAGCCCCTTTGAGGGACAGCTAGTTACATGACTACGTACTTTGTAAAGCGCTGCAAAATATGTTGGCGCTATATAAATACTGTGTAATAATAATAATAACAACATGCACTGGAGTTATATCATTCTGCCCTGGACATTTAATATAGCTGAAGAATCGAACATGGAAGAAGAGAAAAAAAAAGATGGAAGCACCTGCGACGGAATGGGGACAGGTGACTATATTTGAAAAATTGCTATCAGGCAGATAAGAGTGTTTTACTGCAGATGGGACAACACCTGTCCCTTCTGCAGTGAAAGATTTGCTTGATCACAATTTCAAGGGGTTGGTTCCACTTGAAATATTCTTTCTTAAAGTAAAACTTGCATGCTTCTATATCATTTAAATTTCCTTTTCCTTCCAAAATCTCTACTTTCCACCAATGACAGCCAGTGTACTCCAACCCACTTTAGTGCAAGCCTGAGCTGTCAATGATACATCCCCGAATGTGAATTATTACACAATAGTGGATCTCATAGGGACACAGACTAGCACTTTTAACTTAGGTGTCAATATTTGCTTTAAAGTATTGTCCACTGCCAACACTGGAATGAAGAATGATCATCTTCGAAGAATCTCCAATGCCCTACTGTGCATGCACTTACATTGGCAAGAACAAAGCAAGGTAATCATTCCCTTTCTTTAATATAATAAAACTAAACATCAAAAAACATGTAAACATCTAAAAAAAAAAAAAATTCTTCAACAATCAACTTGCTATACTATCCTTGTAAAAAACAATTCCATACTGGAATTTGATCTGAGAACAGTCAGGTACGCTTCTACGTTTGACGGGTGACAGCTGTCAACAGTGGGATTTCCCCTCATTTTCATTCCTGATGACATCTATGCCAGGACAGGGGACAAGAACAAAATTCTCACATTAACCCTTCCTCAGCTTGTTCAAAACTTAAGCCCAGTTCATACAGCCCTCTTTGCATTCTAGGTGGTGGTAGTACAGAGCCATAGTTTAATGCAAAATTTAAAACTTTAAACTGTGGTTTTGATTAGGACAGACATGGTATTTGCCACTCGCCACTTGCTTTTCCTCAAGCTTCAGATCAAAGGAATTTTTCAAATAGACTCTCGTCTTCAGTGAGGTGACAGGTTTGCCTGAACTTCACATCTCCTAGTCAATTAGCTTAATAATAAAAATAATAATAATTATAATAATAGCCTAATAATACTCTTAAGCTTTAAAAGTTATATTCATACTAATTACAACAAGCATTACTGTTCAAGTGTGTCCTGTATCAATAATGGTTGTATTTCATTGGATTTTTAATAACTTTCCTAACAATACTTTTACTTCTTCTTTGAACTTTACCCCATAACACATTTCTTCAAACTTTTAAAGACATGGAGGAGTAATGGGTAAATGACACACCCCTGCCATCCCCCTATTTGGCAGTCCAAACTAATTAATATGCATAAAAATGATTGGACACATTAGGTGTTGTGTAAATTGCTTACCTGATCTGAGCAGAGCTGATAACACTTCCTGAGATAACAATCTCAAGATCACTCAATCAGAGTCATTACACGTTCAATGGTATTTTTAACATATTGTCCAAAAAATTAAATATTATTACTACATCTACTTCAACCTGCCTTTAGAGGTGGCCATTACTTACCATCTGAAAATGGCAGTGGCTTGGCTGTTATTCGAGCCATCTTTTAACACTGAGCCACAAGAAGAATAAAGTTCAAGCCATGACCATTTTACCTGCATACCTGACCAGGGTCATTTTACGAAAGCTCTAGACTATCATAGGGGAACCTGGGTGATCCAGTCACCTGGAATAGATCTGTTTCAGGATTAAAAACATTTGCCAAATATAAGGAAACAATTTTATGAAACATATTCCAGATTTGATGGAATCATCAGGTTCTCCCATGACAGTCTATCTTCTCCTGTCTTGGAGAGCTCAAAAATTAACCTATGAATTGCATGACTGCTAAGGAAACTAGCAAAGTTTTGGAAGTGGAGATCACTATTAATAATAATATACCAATCAGTAAATCCAGCCTCCATGTTCCCCTCATGGAAAGCCAGGAGCTGGTTCTTAACAACAACCAAGATGTATACAAAAGTCACTCAAGGTAACGTTCATGACAAGTCTGCAAAATTTCTATTGGTGTTATGGCTCCACATTTTCGTGTATTCTGCTAACACATACCTCCAGTGTATTTCCCAGTTACCAACTGCTTGTGAGATGTATTTTTCTGACAGATGAAATGCAAATATTATTTCTTTCACACACAGACACGAAGTTCAATGCAGCCCTTCGCTGGTAAACAGGGACGGAAAATGTACCTCACGCCTTTGCTGCTCCACGGCGGATAAACATGCCATTAAAGAGCGACATCTGGATGGTTCAAACTTCAGCTAGGCAGCAGCAAGAGCCCATCAAAACACAGAGCCGGTAATTTGGCGTCTAGTTGCCTGGTAACCATCTTTATACATGCAAAACACATTTGCAAAAGTTGGACAGCTCATGAGGGCTGCTGGTTTTTATTGAACGAAAAAAAAAAAAATCTGCTGAGATCATTTTTTGAAAGGATATGTAATCTCAGTTTCCATTTTAGATCCTTTTCTTTTCGCTGTTCAAGGTTATATATTCTAATTCATTGTTTATTAAGAAGGGTGAAAGCAGGAGGTTAAGTCAGGCAAGTCAGCAATAATACTATTCCCAAAAAGGGCTAAGTTTACAATCCAACAGAGGTCTTTTAGGATTCTGATTGTGTAGATTTATGGTTCCAATGCTTGGCTTGTTTAGGAAGTGGTGTTCTCCTGGGGTTATGGTACACTGGACAGTTTTACCATATGTTGTGAATTAGTTTGATGAAGTTTATTGGATTTGTCTATTGTTTATCTAAGCATCCATAACAAGCATTTAATTGTGTATATTATTTTCTAAATTTAAGCATCTTGTTTATTTAAACTGACCATTTTTCTTTGCACACGCTTTCATCTTTGGAGAGCACTGGCCAAGAACGAAATAAAAGATGACCAAGGGTTAGCTATAAACATGCTTCTCATGTATTGTCGTAAGGACAAAAAATGGTTTTCTAATCAGATTGAAACATCGGCGGAATAAGACATCTGTAGTCTCACCGTGACCTATAAATAGCTTGGCGATTTAGCTTGGGTCATAAAATGTCACCTTAACAGGATGGATTGGCTTGTATACATGAAAGAAAGAATGCACAAGTGCAGAGAGGCAAAAGAGACCAACTAACAGAACTATTTCCAGTTTTGAAAAAGATGCCATGCCATCTGGAATGGTGGTTTCCACAACACATTCCAGGGACATTTTTTCCAAACCTCTGATGTGGAAATGAATTTATAAACTTTGAGGTTGGCATGCAACATCTAAGATGAAAAGGATAGGAGACAGGTATGCGTGTATTCCATTGAAAATTGACAGTGCTGTCAGGCAGCAAGGCCGTCCATGAACAGATTTGTCTGGGTCAGTGGTGACCAATTAACCTTGGGATTAAATTTGAACTGCCATACAAACTACTCCAAAGTACAGCAGTTAGTGCACAAAGAGCAGCTGTTACAGAGCAATTTTAAAAGCACTTACCATTATAGTTTTATTATAGATTTGGCAGAGACAAGCTTGTATATAGCTTAGGGTTGAAATAGCTGAGAGTTGAATTTTTTGACCTTTTAGGTTGATGGAAAGCAGAGTTATAAAAATCACAATATACCCCGTATACCAAGGTTCTGCATTGGGCATTTAAATTTTACAGAACATGGAGTGCAGTTGCTTTCTGAACCTAGATACCACCTCTGACACCTTTATGTTCATATGTCCAGATTTAAGGGGCAATTCTACCCAAAATTGCATTAGGCATCACACAGTCACATGGGCTTTGTGGTACAATTAGGTTTCAGAGGTGCCCCAATGAACCCTGAAATGTACTTCAATACACATTAGTTACATAACATCACAGCTTTACACTGTGGAGCATTTAAAAATGTGTATTTGTTGAGCAGATAGTTTTTATGCATTGGCAGCCCAGTAGGCTTCCTTAAATCTGAACTTCAGGCAAAACAGCTAAATTCACAAATGCTTACCATAGATAACAGCTGTTTAGCCCTGTGTTGGATTTGTGTTTATGTATCCATCCATCTAGTCCTGATAATTACACTGTTCTTCTACACAGTCCAGCATTTTCTAGAAGAGTAAGGAGCTTTATCTTTCTTTGGTGTTGTTTCACTTACAGGTCCCCTCTCCATGCTCCCCCATTAAATAAAGCCGCATACCAGTGATCACATACCTCTTTCACTCTCTCCTCCTATCAGCTAGGCTGCTTGCACTGTAGCACACCTTATTGGCTTCTAGATCCTTATTCCAAGTGAGTTCTCACCTATCATAAAGTATGGTAATTTTAAATATACCTCTCAATATTAAATTTGCAGTAAAAGCAATAGAAGCTTCCTGTATCTCATTGATTCTTGCATCATTTATGGGCTGATGGAATACTATTATCATCAAGCTTGTGCATTTTTTATGGATGCCGTTCTGTAGCAGCTGAAATCATTGCTATGGGTAAACCATAGGGTTATGTTACATTGGTGATTCAATTGGTGGTGGTAAAGAGTCATGCAAGAAATCATTTCATTAAGCTCAAAGGGGTTGTTTGCTGGCTGCCCCCCAAAGGCTGCAGAATTGTGATCGCTAGTGGCAGGACAGCATTTTGCTGGCCTCAATAGCGAGCAAACAATTCCATGCCAGCATGGCGATCACTTTTGTAGCTAGTGCTTATTCCACAGGATTGCTAAAATAAAAATTACCCATAAAAGTGTGCTAATTTGTGCCTTATATATTTTTGTTTTAAATCTAGATTTTAGATTGAAGTGTTCTAAACTTTGCATTGCAAAACACAGGTGTTACATAGACCCCCTTTATCCATGGAAGCCCTTCCTATGGACACTACTGTTCTCAGAAAAAAACTGTAGCAAATCAATCTGCACTGCATTAAGTGGTGGCACGTTATTAATAAAATATAATTAATATTAAAAATATTGTGTGTCCCCAATCCTCTGCTATGATTTTTCCAGCAGATGAAACTTCGGGGTGGTTGAGAATTTTCCTTTTAATGGAATGTACTCACAGTTTGATTTTTTGGCACTGGGCATTTCTTTATATAAAATGTGTAAATCTTCTTGCCTGCTTTAAGTAAAAAAATGTGTTTCCACCCCAGCCTATGATAAGACTTTCCTTCTGAACTCTAATACCTCTCTGTGGGTAAAAATTCAAATTCATCTCTTACCCACGAACCACAGGAGCAAAATTACCCACGCCTTTCCTCTAGGCTTTGGGCGCCCTCTCAAATAGAAAGCAGCCGTCCAAGATTCAAGTCAGCCAGCTGAAGAAATTCTCTAGGGTCCTGTTTAAACTTTCTTTTGCAGAACTGACATTTGCAATCTCCTCCACCCAACCTGTGCAGCTCAGTTATAAACTGCTCAGTGTGACCCCAGGCAAAAGGACCGGGCTGCCAAAAATAAGCAGAGAGCAATGTTATATAATGATACAAGCATTTTATTTATTCAGCCATCCGTTCATTTTCTTTTTTTAGATTAGGTGTTGATGTAATAAGGTGAGATTTAAAGCAAACATGTTATCATGTTATATTAAAAAAAAAAAAAACACTTGCACTATAAGACAGTAGAACATATTTTTTGCTCTGCAGATCCCTCCTGGGCTACTTGGGACCCCCTCCTCCCAAACTTTCTATGGAAACAAGGACTTACTCAGAGCACAGCCACACCAATATTCTGTTGTGCAGGTATCTGAAGGTAATGGCCTTGCTGTAAAGAAGACAATAATGTGAACTTTCACTATTTGACAGGCCACTTAACTGAGGTAGTGTATTCATATCAGGTGCCTTCATTGGCTGCATGCTTCTTCCAAAGTAAGGGTTAGAATATTTACAAATACATGAGCAAGTATGACAGCCACAAAGTCTGAACTTTCCATAAAAGTCAACAGTGGCAGATAAATATATTTCATTGAACCATATACCTTAAGGACGTACAGTCATGTTGACCATTCAGGGCCAAGTGACAGTCCATCACACTGATACTTACCTCTCCAGGGTTCTCCCTGATAATCTTTCTAATGTTTTAGCAACAAAAAATTGGATATCTCCTGGTGTAGAAGACTATGTTAGCATCACTGTGTCCCCCAGAGATTGTTCACCAGACCCAAGAACTATCTTAGGAAGAGGTTACATATTACTTTATACCCATAAGAACTGGGTCTTGTATCCCCTTAGGCAGAAGAAGGAGTAGTTAGGGAAAACGAGAAAGGTGCGGAACAGAAACTCGGAATTGACCTCTGCTGAGTAATCTCACTTTCCCCTGAATGGGCAAAGTAATTATGCCTCAAAAATATGAAAACTTAGCAAAACCAAGCTGCTGTTATATTTTGGAATGTTAAATCTGCTGCTCAACTAAAATCCCAGCATGCCATGAAAAGCAGGGAATGCTGTTACTTGTAGCTCTTCACCGGCTAGAACAGGCTGCTGAGCTAGAGGAATATTTTGCTATAGCTTCAGGTGTAAGTGTACGATGTCATGGCTTAGGAATGCCTGAATCCCGGCCTAGAAAACATGTTTGGCACATTTGGTTAAACGTTCTGTTACTTCAGTTTATATATTGAAGCACTGAAAATAAAATAGAAAATTTTAAGGCAACCTTCCACTTTTTTATATTATAGGTAGGGATGAGCGAATCTGCCATACTTTAGTTCCTTGCTCAAATTGTACAAACTTCAACTTCGAGTCATTGAGGCTAAAATTATTCATTTTAAAATCTTTCCAATTGTAGGGCAAATAAGCTATGGTCAAACTCAAAGGGTGGAATGTTGGTTACTGCCATGGGCATATGACAATTCTAAAAGGGGTCCGAGTTATCCAATCCTTCAAATAATTGGCCTGGTTGCTCCCTACTTCTGGCAGTGAATTTGCAAACTTTTCAGCTAACAGCTTGTGTTTCATTCATGCCTAATAATAACATTTTACAATTCATTACTAAAAGATAAATTTGCATTGGCAATAAGCCGGTGTGGAAACCTTATAGTAAAAGAAAAAGTCCCAAATAATGTTACCGATGGAATTCACCATGTGCATACCACCCAAATATCCCTAATTTGATTTGACTGTCCCTCTTTCAGCACTGGCCCTTTGGCACTGTTTCCTCCTCATCTGTTTGTTTTGAGCAAATATTTGTACTGTTATCAAAATATATATATAATATTTATATATTAAAAAGTAATTTTTTGCATTAAACCTTTCATCTAGCCTCTAAATGACTCTATGTGTTATTTGGGAGCTATGTTTTTATTACCTACAGAAAGGTGGGGTAACACTTTAACATGAAATGTGAAATTTGGCATTTTTCCATGTTACTTCAGCAGGTCAGATCATTTTCAGTGACATAACAAGAGGGAGAATAACAAGCTGAAAACTGACACTTATTTCTTTGAGGGATAGGTGGATAATCAAGATAATGTGGCAGGAATCCTCACATGCTCAGCGAAAAGGTACGCAGCCGCCTGAGGCACTCCATGTGGAAGGAATGTTCTTGTTTATCCCAATTACTCACGGTGTCAGGGAATATCTCCGCAGTGTAAAAGCAGGGTTTACTCACTCTGATTGTATTTTCAAAATAAAATAAATGACTATGTTTAGGAAAACTGAGCCCGGAAAGCTGAGCTTCCAGACAAGGAAAAACAAGGGAGAAAAACACCTGCTGGGCATAAATGAGAGATGGAATGACTGTGGAGGAAAGCCTATGGCATTCCTAAGTGCACGCTCATGATGTCTGTGCTTAAGGTATCTGCTTTCTATCTACAAGTTACTCCTACTAGTACTGGTACTACTACTGACAATATAACTACTACTATTATTAATATTAATGCTAGTGCAGCTGCTACCACTAACACTACTGCTGCCAATTTTGCAATTTGTACTACTGTCAATGTTAATGTTATTTCCACTATTACTACTATAGCAGCTATTATTACCACCAATGTTACTGGCATATCCATTTTTATTACCTCTGCAGCTTCTACTCCCACCAACATTACTGGTAACACTGCTATTTCTGCAACTTAAGCTACTACTACCACCAATGTACCGCCACTTTTACTAATATTACTACTGCAGATACAAAAATACCACCAGTATTATTAGTACCTCTACTATTACTATTACTACTACCACCAATGTACTGGTACCTCTACTATTACTACTACCACTACTACCACCAATGTACTGGTACCTCCACTATTACTACTACTACTACTACTACCACGAATGTACTGGTACCTCTACTAATACTACTACCACCAATGTACTGGTACCTCTACTATTACTACTACTACTACTACCACCACCAATGTACTGGTACCTATACTATTACTACTACAACT
>NC_092858.1:161986136-162036926 GCF_032062135.1 Pyxicephalus adspersus
TACTATTACTACTACTACCACCACCAATGTATTGGTACCTCTACTATTACTACTACTACCACCAATGTACTGGTACCTCTACTATTACTACTACTACTACCACCAATGTACTGGTACCTTAACTATAACTATTATTACTTCTACCACCAATGTACTGGTACCTCTACTATTACTACTACTACTACCACCAATGTACTGGTACCTCTACTATTACTACTACTACTACCACCAATGTACTGGTGCCTCTACTATTACTACTACCACCAATGTACTGGTACCTCTACTATTACTACTACGATTACTACCAATGTTACCAATACCACCACTAATACTGCTACTGCAACTACTATTAGTGTTACTGTTAATGTCGCTATTACACATAGCAGCTACTAATCTAGCCAATGTTACTAGCACTACTATTAATACTACTGAAGCTTCCACTACCAGCAATGTTACTGGTAGCTCCACTATTATTACTATTGCAGATTCTAATACCACCACTGCTGTTGGTACCTTTACTATTTTAGTACTGCAGCTTTTACTATCACTGGTACCATTGTTACTTTTACTACTGCAGCTACTAATACTGCCAATGTTATTGACACTGCCATTACTACTACTGCAGCTACTACTACCACCAATGTTACTAGTAATGCTACTAGTAACTACTACTACTGTTAGCACCAATGTTACTAGTAACAATAAAACTACTACTACTGCAGGTAGCACTGCAACTAATATTACTGTTATCTTTAATATTATTACTGTGACAGCTACTTCAATCAACAGCATTACTGGGAATGTTGGTATTACTACCAATAATGTTACTAGTAATGCTACTAGTAACTACTACTACTGTTAGCACCAATGTTACTAGTAACAATAAAACTACTACTACTGCAGGTAGCACTGCAACTAATATTACTGTTATCTTTAATATTATTACTGTGACAGCTACTTCAATCAACAGCATTACTGGGAATGTTGGTATTACTACCAATAATGTTACTAGTAATGCTACTATTAATACTACTGCCAATGTTACTAGTATTTCTACTATAACTACTACTGCAGCTGTTAATACCACCAATGTGGTACCATACCTCTATTATTATTTCTACAACAGCTGATACTACAGCAATTCTACTGGTGCTGCTGCTGCTATTACCACTACTGCAGATACTATTATCACCAATTTTATGGGTACTTCTACTATTACTACTACTATATCTACTGATACCACTAATCTTATCTGCACCTCTACTATTCCAACTTCAGCAGCAACTGCTACCACCAATGTTACTGGTACCCTTTCTATTTCTGTACTACAGCTACTACTACCACCATTCTTACTGGTACCCCTACTATTCTTACAACTTTTGTGAGTAATGCTACCAATCTTAATGATACCTCTACTAATACTACTACTGCTATCCTCATTTCGTCTACTTTTACTACATGTGATTCTTCTCTGATATACTCATTAGTAATACCTCTATTAGTGGTCTTAGTACTACTATTATTACCTGTACTACAGACATTACTCCTGTTAAGAATGTTACTACTATTATTACTTTATCTGCTGTTAACATTTTACCCTCTTTATGTACCACCATCATTACTACTACCGCTGATTGCAACTCCATGGCTAGCACAGCTCCTACTACTGTTAGTAATACCACGGTTATTACTACTTTTACTAGTACTACTATATCTAGCACTGCTAATATTACTTCTGCTGATAATGCCTAATACCTTTACTGCTGTTCTTGCAGCTTTACAACCACATGAAAACTCAGCAGCCTCTAACCACTTTGGCACTTGTCCATATCAGTTGACAGGCACAGGCGTTTCTTCAAACATTGAGTTTAATAGACAACCAAGTAATAGGCGCTGCAAGCAGCATCTGAGTAAGTGAGAGCTACCGTGCACACCTGCAGAATCTAGAATTTTTGTGACCTGCGGCCACCACTCTGCTGTAAAAGTCTATCATTCTTTTAAATGATAAAGAACATAGGGTAGAGGCAGATTGGTGGTTGGCAGGTGGTGCTACAGCCCTGTAACTGATGCATCCATTCAGGGGAACAAGTCCTAAATGTTGTGTTATCATTCAATGACACAACTACTAGAGCTGCTATTACTTCACTTATATCCAGAATCTGACAAACTGCCAGGAACTTTTTCATTGTTTCTCTTGGTATCCATTCACTCAACTCAATCACCCCCTACACATTCTTTTTATGTATTAGTCCAATTGATGCCTGGGGGAGAGGGGCTACACACCACAATACAAAAAAATAAAAACAGTATCTAATGTTAAACTCAGAGTCCCAGAAACTAAAGTCCCAGAAAACCTTGTTTGACCTGCCAAGGCTATCCTAAAACATTGGTAGAACAGGTGAGGAGTAGAGAGGTCCTACAAATTCAATGAACTAAAGCAAACTTGAGCTGTCTAAAAACCAACAAATCAAATCTCCTCTTTTATTTACAGAATGGACACTAGTATATATTGATAACAATGCCAATTTTCCCTGATTTGTCTGCCTAATGTGCATGAATCTGAATTACTTTTTAGGGAAATTTGCACTGATAATGCATATCCAAGCATCCTATTCATATTCCTGTAGTTAACCTTGGTATTATGCCATACTAGTACTCTTTATTCTCAACTTTGTTCTCTTTATTAAATAGCCAAAACAAGCACTTGCAAAGATTTCAATATGGCATTTTATACCAGTAGCATTTCATTATGAAGCTGACAAGTGTTGAATATCAGAAATATTTTCACGGTCATATGAAGCTACCATAAGTCATCCTTAGTTCAACCTGGAGATCAAAGCCAAAACTGCAGTGTGGAGCAGTTTGGTCAAACACCTTTGTATTATATAAGAAAATAAGGCAGCTTAATATCAACAGACAATAAGCTCAACTGGAAACACATTTTACATATATATTAGTATAGGATTTAGAACCTTAGAAAGGTTTGATGATCAGTACTAGGACAGGGTCCTTTAGCACCCAAGCCAAGAAGACTAAGGTGTCCCCGTCCCAATAAGGTGTATACTACTTCAGCAGCATAGATTACAGGTTTTCCTCTTCTTGATGTCCATCCTACTTTAGCCCATCCAACCTTGTATGTTCTCCTACACTTGCTTTACCCCTAAGAAGATAAGCATTCCCTAAACAGAATAGGGGGTTCTCTTTTGGGGTCAAAGACAGTAATAAGCACAATATGTATGTTTTAACCCTTCCTTGGCATCCTACACCATAAACTATTCAAAATTGTGATTCAGGAAGAATACCAAAATAACATTAAAAAAGCTTTCCACCCAAGTTACCCCCATCCCCATGCCTTACCTCTCTGGTGAAGAGGATGGCTGCATCATAGTGCTGATCATGTTCATCATCCAACTGGTTGTGCTGATGCTGCCACTTGCAGAAGTTCTTCAAGGTGGTGGCAGCGTTCTTGCTCACTTCTGGTCCCTTGTCTTTGTCAGTGATCATCACCACCTTCACCACAGCCAAACGAATGTGGTTTTCAATGCTAGGGTGGCTGTAGAGCCGAGAAGCGATGGATGCCAAGGTCAGCAGATAGTGGTGGAGATCCTTTCCATACTTCTTGGACATGGACTCATCAGCAACCAGAAGGAGCTCCACATACCTGGACTTGGAGATGGACCTCCTTCTCCTGCTTCTCCCCAATGCCCCATCAGAGGTCTGGTTATTTTTAGCTTGGTTCTCCCACCTGTGCTTCTTGAAGATGCTCATGCCTCCATGCTTATGGGCATGCTTATTGTGCGTCTCACAGCTTGCCCTGCTGGGTACCATCTCAAAGCTGAAGCGGTCCTTGATGAAGACATGAAGAACCCTTTCTGAGGCATCTCTGTACACCTGCCCCACACCTGCCTGCCCCTTGATTAAGGGTTTGATGGTGTAATGGGCATGCTTAACTGCAAAGAAGCCATCCAATCCTCCACAAAGGTTAAAGACAGCCAGGGACTGGGGACTGTTGTCCACCGTCCCCCTGTAGAAGCAATGCTTATGGAAGCGATGCTGAGGATGTAGTCGTCCCAGGTACCTGGTGCTGAAGTGTGGGGACAGCAGGAGATCATCCCTTTCCAAGTCTAAGATGAACTTCTTGCCATCTGCATAGAGGATGTAGCCCACCTTGCCCCCAGCAGCATAGATCTGGTCAATGTTCTGCACTATTCCGCTCCTCCTCTGATGCTCCAGGTGATGCTTTGGAGAAGCAGGTGAATCCACCAAACCTGAATCTGCGGTCCTATTAGAAAAAGCAGCAGCAAAGTGCAACTCAGCAACCAGCAACACCAGCAGAATCAGCACCATTGTCCCCCTCCCTCCTTCCCTGGGCAAGGAAAATGGGATGAATCACTAAAATGCCAACAGAAGCTGTTTAAAGTTTCTTTGCGCAGCAGCTAAGGTGACTTATTCTTTCTCCAGAAATCCATTCACGGAACAGAAGACTGGAGGGATCAGCAGTTGCGGTTTTGTGTCGTTCAGGATGCGTTAACTCCTTGAGCTCAGGCTGCAAGTCGTCCTCTTTGTTGGGATGGAGCTGGGCAGCCTTGCGCTACTGGCACCTGGTCCCAGCCACCTCTCCAACACACAAGTGTCTGGGAGCTCTCCTCTCCAGGATGTGAGCAAGAAGAGAAGAGAGAGATGTGAAGATGGGGAGGAGGAACAATGAATTTATACCGGATTGCCATTTAAAATGGGAGTCACTGCCTCTTAAAGGGAGAGCTCTCAGAACACCACTCCCTCCCCTCTTGTAATAATCACAGGCAGGGAAAGTGTGTGTGTATGTTTTGGGAGAAGAGAAAAAAATAGAACACCAGCCTTTCCTTTGATTCTAGTCTGGGCTGTTTCACAACTGTCCTGACTAACAGCTGACTTCACCAGCTACTGCACATTTTATAGAAGGTTCATGTCATGTCCTGGAAAATGGGATGTTTACTGGGGGCAAGAAGTTTGAGAAATCCTTGAAAAATGGGATCATTAGGTTGTGAAATGATGGAGGTGTGTGGTTGTGCAGGGGGGGGGGGGGTAATGGAGACATTTTAATAATAAGTTAGGGGAAATGTTTCAAGAAGATGACATTGCTTTGCTGTGTGAGTCATTACAGTTTGCCTGAACTCTTCATGTGTTTTTTTAAACAAAAGATATGTGTATTTTTCTGAAGCAGGATTACATGCTTACTTTGTTTTAGCAAAAATTCCAATTCAGATGTAGTCAAATAAATTTGGATTCTGCCCCATTCCATAATCAGAAAATGACTATTTGCATCTGATTTCTTTGTCTCAAGTAATTACTACAACATAATATCTTAATAAAGGTACCTTATGTGGTTGCTGGGGGTCCCTGGGACACTGATCAGTGTATGTGCCCCAGATAAATTACCCCTTAACACCAATTATTTTTTTAGCTATTTAAAGG
The DNA here is from genome assembly GCF_032062135.1 of Pyxicephalus adspersus. NCBI lineage: Eukaryota > Metazoa > Chordata > Amphibia > Anura > Pyxicephalidae > Pyxicephalus > Pyxicephalus adspersus. The sequence goes on from NC_092858.1 coordinate 161,991,591, forward strand.
GTGTCATTCTGTTTACTGACCATCAATATATGTTGCTCAGCTATGTTGGTGTAGCTAATACCACCAAAATAAGAAACATTCTTACTACTGACCACCATAAAAAGAAGAATTTCTAAAAGATACCATCCCTATAGGAAGCATTCTTTTTACTGACCAACTATATAAGAAGTGTACCTACTACTGACCACCAATGTAAGATGCATTCTTACTACTGACCACAAAAATATAAAACATTCTTACTAATGACCACCATAAAAAGAAGAATTCCTAATGGTGACCATCCTTATAGGAAGCGGTCTTTATACTGACCATCTATATAAGATGCATTCTTACTAATGACCACTAAAATAAGAAAGAAGTGTTCCTACTACTGACCACCAATATAGAAAGTGTTTTCATGATTGACCACCAATATATGAAGAATCCTTTATGTGACCATTATTATAGGAAGTTTTATTTCTACTGAGCACAAAAATAAGAAACATTCTTACTACTGACCATTATAAAAAGAAGAATTCTTAATAGTGATAATCCTTATAGGAGGTGTTTACTGACCACCAATATAAGAAGTGTTCTTACTACTGACCACCAATATAGGAAGTGTTTTCATGGTTGACCACCAATATATGAAGAATTCTTTATGTGACCATTATTATAGGAAGTTTTATTTCTACTGACCACCAATAAAAAGAGCATTTTTACCAATGACCATCGCTATATGAAGCATTTTTACTACTAACCATTATAAAAAGAGGGATTCTTAATAGTGACCATCATTATAGGAAGTGTTCTTTCTACTGGTCACCAATATAAGGAGTGTTCTTACCACCCACCTTTAATAAAGGAAGTGTTCCTACCACTGACCACTAATATAAGAATATTTTTTTTACTACTGATCATTATAAAAAGAGGAATTCTTAATAGTGATCATCATTATAGGAAGTGTTCTTTCCACTGACCACCAATATTAGGTGTTCCTACTAGTGACCAACAATAAAACAGGCCATCACTGACCACCACTAACTCCTGACTTTATCCTCCAACTGCAGAAGAAGATGACAATACCCACATCCAACAGTATTTGAAATGATCTGCAGATACATTGATTGACAATCCATCATGGTCCTACAAATTCAGGTGAGCATGAAGAACCTAACAGGCTGAAATGATTGGTGGAAGGGTTCAGGTTTGCTTTAGGAGCATATTCTGCTCACTTTAATCTCCACTTACCACTGTTAGGTCTCCAGATAGAAACTAGATGTTATCTACCCAATAGGAGACAGCAATCATGGGTCTTACCATTCGTTACTCAATGCAAAACTTGAAAAAAAAAAAGTTTTGGCTTTAGATATACTATAATTGTGTTGGGCAGACTGGGGAATGTATATTTTTACTATGCAGACCTGTGTTCTGTCAGGGTTGTTATAGGAAAACTAGAATAGAAGTGTTACTTAGATTTGGATTTCTGTTTGATGGATTAAATCTGGCAGCTTGCTGTAGAAAACACCGGTATTCCTGCTCTAAGATTGATAAATTAACTCATAAGGGTTGAGTAATAAAATATGGTGCAAAATGGGTGTAGTTCCCTATAGCAGCTGATCATATGCCCTATTTTTATAAACTTTAGTTGTTATAGGGAATAGAACTTGTTTCTACCCCCAATCCCTGAGAAAAAGATTCTTCTTCTTCTTCTAGATTGTAAGCTCTTTGGGGCAGGGTCCTCTCCTCCTGTGGCACTGTCTGTATCTGTCTGTCATTTGCAACCCTTATTTAATGTACAGCGCTGTGTAATATGTTGGCACTATATAAATTCTGTTTATTAATATTAATAATAATAATAATAATAATAATAAGATTGGTTACTAAAGGGAACAGCTCCAATTTTGCTTCATATGTGTACCAGTGTGCTCAACAAAGGTAGAAAATGCAGATTTCTATAGAAACCAATCAGATTTTGCAATCTGTAGTTAGAAGTTAGAAGAATAATGGTGATTGGTTGATGTGGGCAGTAGCTGTACCCTTGCTGTATTTTTAATGAATCAGCTGCAGAGAATTTGAATGAAGTCAGCTTCATGTCCATTACTAATATTATCGACCCTTCATGTGTCTGCTTTTTGTTTTCTGAGCCTGCTTTTCTATAGTTAAGCAAGCTGTCAGGTGATAGATAATGTGTCACTTAGTTGTTTGCACTGATGGGAAATGTTTACTTTAAAGGGTCTCGGTGCCTTGGCATGCTGTGCCCCTGGCATCCTTTAATGCTTTCTATTGCAGCTGAATAAACACAAGCCAACCATTTGTCTTGAGAAGACTTCATCTGTCTTTCATTTTTAAGAGCTGATTATATAACCTTAAGGTAGGTCACCCAGAAATGGATAAGCAGGGAAAATACTATGATAAATGAATAGTAAATTCTTTGAGCAATTCCTATTTACCAGCCCATACTGTGCCGGGGAATGAGATTGCAGCAGACAAGTGGATTAGCTGATTAAAGTCACCCTTTCAAGTTCTCAGACTCTTCATATTGTTAATTAAAAACCCTGAAGAGATTCATTTCACCAGATTCCTCCAAGGATGAGATTCCCTTTTCAGTTTGGGTAGGACAATGGTAGCGGTTTTGGGAATGAGGACAGATATTCAGAATATCAAAAGAAGTCAACAGAGCACATCCAGAGGAAATATAAAGGGACAGTGCAGGGTCATGGTACAGTATGTAAAAATTGGTATCTGTTAGTAGAAGGAATATATAATTATAAATGTGATTAATAAACCGAATCTTAATGTAATTACTAAAATTTCATATAAGCTTCAATGTGTTAATGTAATTTTAAAGTTCTTTCATTTTTTTTTCTGCAGTTCCCAATTAAAAAAGAATGGAACTCTGAAAGCTGTATTTAAAAAATCAAGAGGAGTACAATGGTCTAGTCACTTGTATTGTCTCCCTCCAGATCCTATCCTCATTAGGCTATGCTCAGAGTGTCAGTGAGGATGTGGTATGCTCACAGCTTCCTAACATCTCTGAACTGCTTCCTTAGGTGAATGGCTTCATGTAGCATAGCAGAGCCACCCCTAAAGGGATTTTGGAGGCAATGCTTAGTGGCTCAGTACCACTGGCTGCCTTTCGCTGGACAATGTTCAAACTCGGGTTCTTTAAAACCAGGGCCATGGTGTAGGTGGCTAACCAGTTGGCAAGGTGCCAGCCACCGGAGAGCCACATGGAAACATTTGTTTGCACCACCTTTCTAAAACATGCCTTGCTCTGCACTGAATCTATGTGCAGGAGGGGTCCTTTTGGTGGTGAAGTAGATATTTGCTTTTTTAGGTCACAGTTACCCCTGATCCCACTGCTTGGTGATCTGATGACAGATGGAACACTCATTAAAAAACACATAGAAACTCATTACAGTGTAGCAAAGAAAACAGTAAGGAGCATGGAGGAAACATATCTAACTCCAAATGTACTAGTGTCTAGCATACAGAGGTGTTTTTAGTACTGCAAATATACATTTGAGGGTCATTGCACAGGAGACTAACAGAAAAGGCTCTGGTGCATTTCAGGAAGATATCAAGGCAAAATGTAAAGCTGAGCACCACTTTAGATACAGTTAACTTTTCCTGATGTTCCCTATAGCATAGCAAATTTTTACTTTTTGCTTTCGGCTCTTGAAGAGAATAACTACAATTAAAGTTCTCATTCTTTCACTACCTGTTATGGGGTGTGAACTGTCCCCATATTTTGCATTATTAACTTGTCGCATGTACTTTTGTTGGTGACTACAAGTCTCTGTGTTGACTCCTTTTGCACAGACATTCTCCACCATTATCACCATCAATATTGTGCAGCCCATGATGGAGAGAGTGCACAAGGACAGAAAAACATCTATCAATCTGCCTGAAATCCACTGAGGTCCTAACTTCCTCCCTGACTGTACATACAGTATTTTGTATATTTTATGGTTTCTGATTTCCCGGGATGTGGGAAATATATAAATATCTTGACATACAAGGGTACATATGTTACTACCACTCCGACCCATTTCTCAATGGAAACAGCAAGTTTATTTTTAGCTTAGCTTAGTTGTGAATTGTTTACAGAATCTTTTGTTTTATGATGCTACACAGTGACTGTTTTACTTTTGATCTTTTATTACTTTGTTATAAATGCTACCACAGCTCACAAATAAGTGTTTTAGATGAACATAACCTAAGATGACCATGTACATTTTACTAGGCCTATAGCAGAGTTATTAAAGCTCTCCAAGACTGGAGAAGATACACTTTCATCAGTGAACCAGGGTTATGTGCAAAAATGGTTCCCAACTTCTCTCATTTACTTAAATGGAAGCAGTTGGAACTAAGCTTGAGCCTGCACACTGCAGGTCTGAAATGGCCTCAAGGATCCCTACATTAAAGCAGATCCACTGCCCATATTACATCTGACCAACCTATTTGGTTACCAATCTGAGATCGATCACGCAAAAGTTGCGTTGAAAAAAAAAAAAAAAGTTGAAAAGTTGAAAAAAAAAACACACATGCAATATTCTGTCCTTCTGATTGTGTTTATTGAATAAAAAGTTAGAATTCTGATTGGATTTAATGAATCACTAATGTTATAATTATTCATTTGTGTATTTTATTTGATATTCACCAATACCCCTGATCTGTCCATGTACAATCAAAAACCCAGAAATAGCTTATTATCATTTAGGTGATCATTCCTCTTTTTAAGATTTAATCGTACTGTTGAATTTGGAGTTTGTACCAGAAATAAAAATTGCCCATGTGTTCTAGATACAAAGCATGGAAATGAAATGGAAATCGACTACCTGGGGATTAGTTTGCATAGTAAAAAGTGCAGTAAAACAAACAAAGTACTCATTGTGATTCCCTGCATTCTGATGTGTCTCACCCTAATGCAAGCTTTGTCAAAAAAAGAACTTCTAGGACTAAATGTGCACAGCAGGAACTTTATTCTTACCTACAACAATAAAGCTTTTTATGGATGACATCACTGGCGCGCACTCGGCCTTTTTCTCTTTGTGGTCAGCATGTTGACGAGCCCCTGATCCTACATGGGTGGTAGACATATACAGGAGCGTCTGAGCCTCAATAGCCAAAACTAAAAGCAAAAGGCTGGAGTTGTGCTTTAGTCTCAGCATTTGCCATCATTTTATTTTCCAGTTTCAGCTATTAACAGATTCATCCTTCTGCCTAATAAGGAGACTTTTTCTTTGCCATTTATCTCTTTCACTCTCCTTTTTTAACATATGAGAGATTAATGCACAAGAAATTCAACACCGAGTCCTTCAGTGACCCATCGGCTCTGGAAAATCTCTCACAATCTGTCACAGCTGCCGATAAATTCAAGGGAAGCAGGAATATGCTAGATTTTAATGAATATTGGCTTTATTTTGTTTAATGTAGTATAGAACCAGTGCTGATTCAAACTATTTTTATACAACATACTGCTGATTTGTGTCAAATTCTTTGCACAATTTTATATTTAAAGCCCATCTCTTGGCAAATATCCCCAACATGCGTGTACACACACAAACATAGACACAGTGGGCCCTATTTATTAAAGTTATACATTAGTCATACATAGTTAAGGATACACTTTCATCAATGAAGCTGGAAAATCCAGCAAACCTGATGAAAGTGTATCCTCTCTAATCTTGGAGGGCTTTAATAAATCAGGCCCAATGACTGAACAGGATGCCAAGCTGCAGTGATTTCCTTGCAATCACCAGGTATATATTTTATTAAAGAAGAGGATCAAGTAATACAAATATGTAAATTGTTTAAAATTAGGGATTGGGATGGAACCTGAGAAATAAGGTAGCCAAATTTATAATTCAATAGTTAATTACATGGGAGGTAATTTGCCAAGTCTACTAAAACTTTGATTTATGGAGATATGCAACATGCATATTCAGTTTGTTTTATTCCATGCTATGCCCATGTTCAGGGGCTTTCCAATTAACCAGTTGGCAAGTTTATTAGCAAAACAACAAACATTAGCCTTATTTTAACAAAAATATCCCCACTGGATAACTTTGCAAAAATCACCTCTCTGTGCCTAATGAGGATTATATGCATTTTTAAATTGCTGGATTTATTCTACTGTCAAGGAAATTACCAGAAAAAATTTAAACTTGTATTAAGAGATTGTGAGGAATTTATATAAATTATTCAGGGCCATTTCATACAGTTTCTTAAGTATTGTACTAGTCTACTCTACTACCTGCTGTCTGAAGTCTGGTGATCCAGGAACCCCTTTTCCTTATCAATTTGTGATAGAAGATGTAAGAGGTGCCTAGTGTGGACTTCTGTCCCATACCAGGACCCACTGCTTGTTTTTTGCATTCAAAATGCTATGTACACACATGTGCGTGTGATCTTTTGTGATAATTTCCAGTAACAGTGGAATAAATGAGAATAGTGCACAGCACTATTCTGTTCTGTTGAAAGGGGAGTAAACTGGATGAGGCCCCCTGCTGCATCCTCCCCTATAGAAAATGACAGCAGTCCCCCTAATTGGGTGTTTATTAATCTGCCAGGACAGATCAATAAATGGCTTCAAGAGACTACTGTATACATGCTAGCGGCAATCACAATCATTCGTGTACCTATCGTGTATACATAGCCTTAGTCACATTTAATCCTGTCCTGATTTGTTAATTAGCCTTGGATGTTAGGAAAAACATTCCAATCAAACAAATGAGGAATGAGGTGAGTTATGGCTGCAGGAGATTATATAAGACTTGCCTTCCGGTATAGCGAATAGACAGAACCTGCAGTGGACAATATTAGTATATGTTGAACTTTGAAGACTACATACGTCTCTATTCGGGGCACTTGGGCTCCAGAAGAAAACAGCCAAATAAAGGCACAGACACTGGGTTTCCAAGGCTGGAGAGGATACACTTTCATCAGTAAACCTGGGTGATCCAGCAAGCCTGGAATGGATTTCTTGCTAACAAAAGTATTTAATCCAGATCATTTTCAGATTTTTTTTGGATCACCCAGGTTCACTGAAAAACTGTATCCTCTCCAGCCTTGGAAAGCTTTATTAAATCAGGCCCAGTGTCTGTGCCTTTATATGGCTATTTTCTTCTGGAGCCCGTGCCCTGAAATAGAGACGTGTAGTCTTCAAAGTTCAACATATACTAATATTGTCCATTTGCTATACCTGAAGGCAAGTTCAATGAAAAAAGTTTATCATTTCAGTCTTGGAGAGCTTTAATAAATCAGACCTATTGTTTGATGCCTACATATTCATCTTCTAAATGTTCCCAAAATCCCATTATAAAAGGAAATATTTCCTAAAGATTATTCCCATTTCCAACAATATTGTCTGCAGCCTCCTGGCAGTGAGCTCATCTGGCTGTGCTCTGAAAAATCTGCCCCTGGGAAAAGGATTGCTCATTCAACTCAATGCAGGGAAGATCATAGCAACAATAACATCTCCAAGCATTGCTCCCTACTGGTGTCTAGAATCAGCTTCTTTACAGCAAAGATAAATGCAAATAGAGAGGGACCATATGGTGGAAGCCAGATTTATCATCCGCAAAACAAACCAATCATATCAGCATTTTTATTAGTTCTGCAAGACTAGCAAAAATGTATAATCTTTTGTAAAATAGTAGTTATAGTTTAGGTACTCTTGGGTAATCTGTGGGAAACTTCCAGGTCCATGAATTTCAAAGGCAATAATTGATTACTACCAGGCAATGTCTGATGAAATGTACAATTCCCTGTTTTATAATTAGAGCATTTACAGTATTTTACTTTAGAGTACTTTAACCTCCCTAGAGGTAACCCCGAGTGTGACTTGGGGTAGAAAAAACTTGCTAAAAGTGGTAACCCCGTCACACTCAGGGTATGTAAACCTATGGGAAGGTTAGTAAATAGAGCGCTTACCTGATCCGAACTGTATTGAATGCAATACATTGGATTTTTATGTGTAAAAGCAGTACATTGTTTTTAAGAACATTTCTTTTACAGTATATATATTAGTATGAGTATAATGTGTATTTTTTTTTATTTAAAAAAATTACATTTTTTTTAAATATATAGATTTTTTAATTTATTCAATTTATTATTTTACATGATTTTGTGTTTCAAACTTTATTATACTCATAGTATTATATTATAGTGTAAAATAAATTTTCATGAAAAACAATGTACCGCTTTTAGACATATAAATCCGGAAAGAAATGAACCCCCCCATTATTAGTTTGAATGTTCAAATAATATGGAGGTATAGGAACAAGCAGCCATACTTACTTTATATCTTGCTTCCACTGGCTTCCACCTTCCCACCTTTTGCTTTATTGCCAGTCACTAGATCTCCAACATCAGAAATCCTGCATTGTACATAAAAATGGCAAGACCCAACCATGTCCCAGAGCATTGCAGAACGGAGAGAAGCCCCAGCTTTCAGGTTTTAAAGCAAACCTTTCATTTTGCCAAGGCAACACAATAGGTTTTCCCTAAATTCAGATGGCTAGAGAGGTTTTGGTGTTGTTATCACTTCTTACACCTGTGAGCAATGCCTGGGGTTGAGATGGTACATGTAATGTCACCCATGGCTGCCTATAAGGAATGAATGTGTGCAGTAGTTAGCAGGCAAATGTTGAAATGCTGGGTCATCACAAATCAGTGATATTGTCGCCGCTGAGCCTCTGGCAAGGTGCCAACCACTGGGGACAACACAGGAACCTTTTATTCCATATCCTGCCTGAATTTAACCTTAACATCTCACCCCAGTAACATAAAGTCTCATTTCTTCTGCTTTCTGATCTGTATCTGGGAACAAACAGAAAACCCCCATACTTCACGTACTGAGAAGCATGTGACTTCAGATGCCAATGCTACTATCAGCACTTTCAGAAAACAACTTGAAGGATTGTCATGTGAACAGACAGCACTTATCGGTGATATTAGCAATTCTAAATTGTGCGTCATTAATGGACGTGTTTACAATTGCCTGGATTTCTCCCATAAACTTTACACTTCCAAAATACATTAAACCTTCCACATGACAAAAGCAAAACATCTTCTTCTTTCTTGCAGCATTATGACAGTTCCACATGAAACAGCTAATTTCCTCCCAGGTTATTTAGCTATTTCCGAGGCTTGTTGCTGGCATGAATACAAAGCTCTGAAGCCATCAAAATACTCTTTAAAGCAAAAGGATCAAATAAAACCGAGCCAGATGAAAAGTTGCACAAGACTGGAGCACTTTTGAAGTGACACAATGAATTAAGTTTTACTGCAGAAACTAGAATTCCTTCTGCATTCTTACTAATAACACTTAATACACTTTTCCATTGGGCGTGGGATGTTTAATGCACGCTATTAGTATCAGGTAATGTATGTATTACACTATGGCCAAATCAGGTTTTAAAGTGATCCTGTATTTTTCTTGCTCCCCTTCCATGCAAATATCAGCATAGGTGCTCATTCAAAAAGTCAATTTTGAGAGCAGCTGGAACATTGGTGTTTGGAGAAAATCCTCAGCCTTATGTAAGGTATGAGAATAATGCCAGAATCACGTTATAGCCGAGTGCAGTCGTTTGTGAGAAAAGACGTAATATTTAGTAATCTGGAAAAGAAGTAGATGGCTATTGTCCCTTACCTTCCACTTTCTGCATTCTTCACATTTTTCAGCTTTTCATTAACAGACATGTGCGTAATTAGGTTTTACAGTGCATTAACGTCTTAATACTAGTTTTATTTCTGCAGTAGTAAATTGACCTCATTCTAATTGTTTTGTTAACACCCCATGACACAGGAACGGTGCTTTCTACAGATATTGTCTTATGAGATTGTCGGTGAACTCTGAGGCCTGAGATTACAATGCTTCCTGTGTGGTCCGGGGTTGGGCTAGCACCACAAAGCAGGAATGAGAGTGAATAAAATGTCTTACTAGGAGTACAGACAGAACATTATACCATATAATAATGATATACACTGTGGAACTATGAAGTCATTGGCTTGGCTGGTCATCCTATGTGGGGCTGTTACATCATCTTTAGTATATTTACCCTTTGCTAATGATATAGCTGCTTTTTCAGCAGCAACCGCAATAATGTGTAACATTGAAATTTTTGTGCTACTTATTTGAGAGGACACTATTTTCTTAAACTTCGGACAGATGTCGGATCTTTCGTGTATGTTTACAGTGAAAGATGACCAAATGATCACTGTACACACAGCACCATTCTGTGCAATAGAGAAGGGGACAAGCAGGTTGCACCCCTCTGTGTTCTCCTCCATAGCTCCATAGAAGGTAACAGACATCCCTAATCGGCTATTTACTACAGTGAACGATGTGGGGGGACCACTGTAGACATGTCAGATTTTTGCACGACTTTTCATCTCAGACAACAATTATCTGACATATGTATATAGCTTTAGGGCAGGTTCACACCTGCCTCTAAACTATGCGATCCCACACGGTTCCCTACGTGCCAGCCGCTCGAACACTTGCACGGCAGCACTGGTTATAAAAAGAACCTGAGTCTGCACATTAGACAGCTGGTGACAATGTGAGCAGTACTGGTACCACTCATTTCCACCCCTACTTATTCCCTATGGGGCTACAATGAAGCTTCTACTGAGAGGCAGTGGTAAATGCACCGTAACCTCACCACAGGTGGGAACCTAACTTTAGTCAATACAGATTTTGGGTAAAACATAGGAAACATAGCAAATCTATCAAATGCACTAAAACTCGGGGTGAACATTCTCACTCTGCTGCTTTTTTTTCGCTATCCAGTCATGGGCTAGCGGAATGTACAGACCCGTTTCTTAAATTGGAACATTCCACAATTAAAAGGGTCAGCGGGCTAGATTTTTGTTGCAAGAGGGAAAGACAAAATACTTTCTACAATAAAACATACTGACCTGCCTGTTTAGAGGCAGAGTAGATTGTCAGGATATTAATATTATATTATTATTAATAATAATATTAATAATAAGTAGGAGCTCTGCTCCTCTGATTGGTCTTGCAGGTCCCAAAAATTCGGTCTCGCCGGCCGAATTTATAAAGGCTGTTCTCCCCTACATGTTTGGTAAGCGAGAATGGCCCAATTCACCACAAGACCAAATTAAAAAAATTTGCTCGCTCATCCCTATTTACAACCTAAAAGGTGGATATGCCAGGTAACCAATCGGCATTGTATTTCTAGCCAGGACAATCAAGATTCGACACCTGGAAGTGTAATTCTAAAAATAATTTAAATTTTAATTCTTTTGCTGCAGAAGGATGGAAAGAAATCTGAATCATGTTTAAACACTGTCGTACATTATTTAATCTGTGCACTGGTGAAACCCCAGATGTAGTAATAGGTATCATTTAGAAATTAAATCTCATATATAATCGCCGAAAGAACTTCAGGCAAGTATGTAAAACTCCACCTTACTTTTATATATATTTTTTTCCAAAGTTATTACATTTTTTCATCCAGCCACAGTTATAACTTGAAATATGTCTCCGACCAAAGGTAACTAAAAGTTAAAATATGATTATTATATGAGCATTATTGTATTCTGCCCATTTCTAATTTTTGGGATTCTTCCCTTTGCTGGCAGCCGTCTCAGTATTTCAAAACCTTTTGTAGCCTTGTGACAATGGCTGGCAATGGTAACCATCATCATCATCATGTATTTATCGTGCACAATACCTACTACCTATTAATTTGCCTGTTACACCCCTGTGTTATGGGTGCCATCAATGTAATTGTACTTACTAATATCTGCTTTATGTTACTGGCTACACGGTACAGCAGGTGAGAAACTTCTGGCTACAAAATCCTGTGTGTTGTCAGGCCACAACAGGAAATTGGGAGCTTAGCGCATTTTTGGAAGAATAACATATTTTTTCTATAATTGTGGAAACTCAACATATCTAGGCATGCAGACATTGACCTGCTGAAGTTCAAACTGGAAACCAGAATGGGCAAGAAAAGTGATTTAATGACTGTGAATGTGGCATAGTTGTTGGTGCCAAGTGGACTGAAACTGGGATTCTCATACACAACTATCCATATACCAATGGCCAGGCTTGTTAGACCTGATAGAAAGGCAACGGCAACTCAAATAACCACTTGTTACAATTGAAGTATGAACAACATGCAAAAAAAGCATCTAAGAGGCAGTAAAATATTAAAGTAGAACAAAAGTTATGCTTTGGAAATGTGTAACTTTCTTCCAGAAAGGGACAGTTGATGTCCCTTCTGCAATAAAACATACTTTTTTGCCTGATTCTTGTGTACTTCAGAAATAAAAATGCTGAGCTACGCATGGCCAGATCAGTGTAGAATGCCAAGTTGTGCTTGGGTATCCCAGCAGTCCTGGAGGAATGCTGGGACACCCGGTGCAACTCGACATATTATGCTTAACAGCAAAGACTGAATGAAACACCGTGCCCATGTGCAGGAGTTTTGTCATTCCAGCCTGGCCATTCAATATGGTTCAAGTTCGAAACCAGGAAGAAGACAAGAAATAAGATGGCGGTGCCCGTAATCGAATGAGGACAGGTGGGTGTATTTCAAATATATCAATCAGGCAGGACATTGCCAGTCCCTTCTGCAAAAAAATCACCCTACCTGCCTGATCACATTTTTTATTTCTTGGGTTTAGATTTGGTTTTAGACCTGGCTCACAGTCAGCGTAATAATTAATTACAAAGATGTACAGTAAAGGTTTAGATAAGAGCATTGTGCTGGCTACTCAAATTCTTCCACACCGTATTTGCCAAAACATGTCTGTACAGAGATGGTTTTGTTCACAGGGCATAGATATGCTAAAACAAAGAGTTTCTCCAAACTGTTGCTACAAGATTGGAAGAAATTGCCTTCAAACTATAAAGAGCTGACATGTAAATGAAGGCATAGCAAGACTGATGATAGCAAACCGGCTTGCTAGCTTTCATTCCAACCATCATTAGCAAAAGAACTCACAGTGTCTCATGTGTTGCTATGAGCATCATCTCTGATTTTCTTTGCTCAGCTCCTGAGTGTGCATCTTTTCAAAGTACCGCCATACATTCATAAATACAAATGTTGTGCTGCCTGGTCTATGCTCTGTACATTTTTTCCCGAGTATGAGGGGTCCTCATTATATTCTTTAAACCCTATCTCCCAGCTATTCTTGTCTAAAAGCACACTTTAAAATAGGTCAGTTTACATTAACTCACAGTAATCTCCCTGGGCTTTTTTGATGCAGTCTCTCCAAAAGATAAATGTAATGTATTTTCAGAATGAAAAAAAAAATCCCAAAAAACACCTTAATAGCTTTTGCAGAGAGGAGAAAGACAGAAGTTTCAAATTGCAAGAGGAACAGATCTAAATATAATCACTTGTAAATAATAGAAATGTAGTCAGGGGAAGGCTGATTGCTTGATGATGGCTATACACCTTAGGAGATTGTTGCATAATTATGAATAGGTTCTGCACAGCTGTGCATTCATATGCTTATAGCGGAAGATCTCAGACGTGTTGTCAAGAGCCTGTTGATTTTTGCCTTAGAGGCTGTGATGTAAAGATTATTCAAAACCTAGTAGTATTAGTGCCAACATTTCTGTACAATACTAACGCGTTTTGCATGGTCACTGAGCAAAGTGTTTTGCTTGGGAGCCAATTCAGTGTTTGAATAAAGTGGCAAATTTAATGTATGGGTCAAGAATTTTTCTTTCTGTTCTGTTTCTCACTGTTGTGAGGACCCTGTGGTGTAAACTGGTGGGGGTCAATGGTATCAAAACAAAATTGGCTAATGAATAGTGGACCTTCCTACACCACAGAGCAGAGGAAAGCAGGCAGAGTTTGTTACGAAAAGGGATTTAGGAAAGTAGTTGGTGTTTAAGGTAAGCTTGCTAATATAGAAAGATGGGTTCAGTATTTCACTGAGCTTTAACCATTATATTTAGGTTATGTTTTAGGGGGTAAAGTGTATGATGATGCAGAACTGTAATTAGGCTTCCCCACAATAATTTTTGCCAGTATGTTCACCCAGTCTTCCTCTAGGTTCAGGACCTTCAGCTTCTATTTTGGCAAAGCTCCGATTACATAATTCCCATGCATGTGCATGCTAGCGAATTCATCCAAGCTTTGAGGAATGTCTAGTAAATTCACTGAGTTTGTTTTTAAGTGTAAATTTAATGCTGAGCTCCAACAAAAATATGTTAACAACAGTTATTGTAAATATAATTTATAAAAAAAATGTTTTTAATGAAAATAGTAAAATTAACTGAATTTGTCTTTTTACCTAATATTCTGTTCCCAGTTGGCATAGAGAGATAGTGATTTGGATGCACTTCATATACAATGTACACACTTATAGGAAGAGAGTAAGCAATCAGATGAGTTAAGTGGTGTGTTGTTGGTTCTTCAATGTCCAGCTCTAGGCAAGGGGTGATCTAGTTGTGTTGTAAAGCTGTAGAGGACAAAAATCAGGCCACCATAATAGTTCTGCTCTCTGGCTGGTTTGTGTTAATTTCAGGACTGTACATCTGTTTTCTTGAAGTTCAACTTCCATAGTTCGGTGGAGTGGTAATGTTTATTGATGTTAAGCTTGAAAAAAAGTGTTAGGGTTGGGTTATGTATTCATTAATTAGGCTACATTAAGTTTGAAGGTTTGGAAAGTAGAACGTCATAGTATTAGTGGCCATATAATGTTTAAGAAAAGCTCAGAGGTTAGGGAGCTTTGAAAAACCTGTCCTGAGAACTACCGTGCCATAAGCAAATATACAAACCAAAGGCTAGCAGTGAGGTTGTGGTGTGGTTTTCACTTCCTCATGCCATCTCATACCGCTGCACTGGTTCTTCTAGTTTCCGGGAGCCACTCAGGATCACATGCTCACGCTACAGTTTTGAGCCTGCCCTAACTTATAATGAATACAAAAGATGCATGTTTGGTGGTGTTAGGGTCCCCTAATGGTCTTATTTTTTATTTCCAAACATTTAGAGCTTTTTGGTTGAACCCATGATTCCCATGAACCAGTTATTTCTATAATATTGTTGACTAGAGGTTGGATAAAAAGGAAATTAGTCATAATGGTTCATAAATTTCATCCTCCTGCAGGTTTAACATGGCCATGCTCCACCTAAAAAGCCATATTGAAACTAATAATATAGTTTGACCACAGACAGTGGATCTTTTAGTTCGAAATGAGTTTCTGGTTCCTTCTATCTCCCATACCTATTATGAGTCTTTTTCTATCTCGGATTTAACTTGACTTTACAATATTCTCACACTCGATTGCTCCTATGATAGTCATATGTCATTACACAGTCTAAGACCAATTTTTGGGGGAAGCCAATTACCCACTGAATGTTTTTAGAATGAGGGAGGAAAACCTATATATAACTGA
Organism: Pyxicephalus adspersus; assembly: GCF_032062135.1. Classification (NCBI taxonomy): domain Eukaryota; kingdom Metazoa; phylum Chordata; class Amphibia; order Anura; family Pyxicephalidae; genus Pyxicephalus; species Pyxicephalus adspersus. Next base: position 162,006,967 of record NC_092858.1, read on the forward strand.
GGATAACATACATACTCCATATCAATAAAGTCCTGGCCAAGATTTGAACCTACAGCCCTATTGCTGCTATGACAAGGCTGCTAGTCTTTGAGCCACTATGCCACCTATATACGTGTTTAGCATTATTGCTTTGTGTGTCATTATTTGAAAAAAACTGCCCATCAAGGATTGTTAGTTTTAATAACAATTACCTAGCTTGTGTATGAGTAAAACAATTCAAGTCAAACCTCCTGTCTGCATACTTGCCCAAGGTTGGCAATTCAAAAAAGTAATAAAAACATTAAATCAACATGGCAGGGAGGCAAAAAACATTATTGCAAGGAGAATTTGGCTAAGGCACTCTCTCTAATATTTCTTTAGGTTTCCTTCAAGATCCACTGGTCAATGCAAAACATATTTTGCCATTCTAGGTGCTAGTTCTGTGAAATAAATATTTATAGCACATTGCAAAGTTACTTACTAAAAAAATGTAGAAAAGAACTTGTAACATATGTTCCCTTCCCCGTCTGTTTAAGCCACTTGGAAAAAATAGACAAAAATGAACACATGCAGCATTAATCCAGCTTAGAAACAACCTTACTATGCGGTTTTCTGCTCTAAGCACAGTTTTGATTGCTGCATACTCTAAAAATACTTTACAGAATGTTGTCACTTGTCTTGTGATTTCCCCTGAACAGGTACAAGCTCAATTGCTGTACATAAATAGTATGCTCAATTTACTGACAAATTGAAACTTAAAGTGACCTTGCCACTGCAGGAGCCAAATGTGTAAGTAAGTGCAGACTTAAAAGAAGATGCAATGAACTTACCTTTAAGGTGGCTTGTGTGTTAAAACACCAGTGTGTGTCTGTTCTCAGGCTGCTGCACGTATTCCATACCTCTGGGTGTCCTAAATACCTGATTCATGATGTGGTTCTTTCCTATTCCAGGTATGTCCTTTAGTGATATATAAACAGGATCAAAGGAACAAATCTTGTTGTGCAGCAGTAGCTATTTATCATTTAACACAGAGCTATTGAAAAAAAGGTAAGTATATTGCATCTTTATTACAAACTGCGCTTACTTTTGTTTTGATTCTGTAATGACAGGGGCACAATAAAGTTGAAGCCAAGTCTGCTTTAAAAAAAAAGTCCTTGCATGCAAGCTTTTTCATGGCAGAAGAGACTGTGAAGAGACAAGGAAAAGCTATGAAATCACAAGACAAGTGACAAAATTCTGTATTTTTAGAGTATGCAGGATTGTTCTTACATCAGGAAAATGCACAGCAAGGTTGTTTCTAAGCTAAAATAATGCTGCATGTGTTTATTTTTGTCTTTTCTGTGTGAAATCTTTCTGTCTGTCTGTCCAGACTTTTTTTTCTGCATAAAGAGCTGCACATGCGCAACTCCGTGTGCGGTCCCAGTGCTAAGGTGAAATAGCTCCCAGGTGTATGAGTTGCGGAATCCTAATGGTTGGCTCAGTGGTTAGCACTCTGGCCTTTTCAGTGCTAGGTCCCAGGTTCTAATCTCAGCCAGGGCACTCTCTGCAAGAAGTTTGTATGTTCTCCCTTTGTTTGCCTGGGTTTCCTCTGGACGCTCTAGTTTCCTCCCACACCTCAAATACATGCTGTTAGGGTAATTGAGCTCCCATGAAAAATTGGCCTTATATTTTGTTAATGACATATGGCAATGACAGGGACACTGTGAGCCCCTTTGATGGACAGTTAGTGGTATGAAAATGGACTACATAAAGCATGGCGTAATATGTTGGTGCTATATAAATACTAGTTATTAATAACAACCTGACCAGGCAAGAAGGTCGAAGACTCCAAACCAAGAAGACAAGGCAGCGGTGAGGGACATTGTGGTTTTCACAGCACTTGAGGGGATGCTTTGTGGTACGTTTTCCACAAGCTGCCTCTTCTGATGACTGGTGGGGCAATGCTCAAGCAGCAGCAAAAAAAGGGGAGAAACTATAACTCCACAAAAAAATAAATGAAACAGAAGCAGAGAGATTCTTGATTAGCAGCTTTTGAGGTACAGGTTCTTCTCCAGCAAAGAGAGCAAAGGTGACACCAAATTTGACTCCAAACCTTGATTCAGGACCAGCAGTACCTAATTGGTAAATAAAATCATCTAGGTGTTCCCTATAAGACAGCAATTATTTTTCAGCAAACTATTTTTTTTCTTAAAATTACAAAAAATTAAGACAATCCACAGACATTTGACATCAGCTGAACATGTAAACATAGTCTTTAAGTCACCATATTCCTGTTCTTTATTGAATACATCTAAAACTGGGTAATAAGATAAATTTGAACATTGAAGCTGCTTTGCCTGTTAAATTAAAAAAGTTTTCTTTTAGATTCCAAGTCTCCTTTAACAAGCAGCAGGTAACACAAAACCTACCCACAATGGAATATTTACGTTTGGATAGATCTCAATGAGCCGAAAGCTATTATTTTTTAACTGCCCATTGGAAAGTTTGTGTACAAAGTGCAGCAGCTGCAAAAAGTGTCAGTTGTAGCTAATTGAACAGTCACAGGAAGAGTCTGTGTCTCCTCTTTGTAATCCCCAATACTCATATTTGTTCTTAGACATTAAACGTGACGACATTCTCTGTGGCTAGGTGTCTTTGCTGATTTGTGCCAACAATTCGCATGCAAGTAAGCAGTTTTTTGTAGCACAGCTCACAGAGGGTTTAGTCTACCTTATGTGTATCAGCCATTTTTAGATAAATAGGTCTGATGTTGATTTTACAGTTCCAATTGGCTTCTGTTTATGAAGAAGGAATACAAACAGACTGCAAAGTATCTGGAATTCAGACTGTGCAGGGTTCTTGATAATAAAACTAAAGGCATTGCTTGGAAACGTATCATTTTGACTTTATTATGGTCCAGTATGAACCTGGGATTTGTATGATTGCTAGTAAAGGTTACTGTTTAGCTGATGTTTTCTGACAAATCAGAATATTTCATACTCTACACTTTCCAGTCCAGTCTGGCAGATATATGGAGTAATAAAAACATACATTCCTGTAGCATTACCTGTACCAACAAACCCAATTCTATAGTGCAGCTCTTAAAGTGGTCCAATCAATAACATCATCATCTTCACATAAATCATAGGGTGACATGTTAGCATTATCAAATCATGGGAGTATTAAAATAAAAATAAACCTCTTTCTTTCTTTTAATAAAAAATGCTCAAGTTCCATTGTATGTGTTTTTAAAGATAACTGTATGTTTAGTACACGGTCTTTTAATTGACATCCCAGAAACCAGATCCAAGTCTTACACTCAAACAGCTGCCACTATAGACGTCTGGGCCAGTTGCTTCTCTTTTGTGCAAACGCAGAAATTCCTAGGAAAAGGCAAAATCTTTATAGCAATGAGTGGAGGATTAACGTGCACATGCAAAGCCCGAGACAGAAAACTTTTGCAAAACTTCATCCAGTAAAGATCTAGAAGGAGCAAAGGAAAGTAAGTATTTTTGTTGAAAGGTACTAAAAACACAGTTACTTATTAAGCAGTAATCTTATTGTCTCATTAGCCAGGGCATTATAAGTATATATAGCGATTAGAGAGCTCAAAAATGAAATAAAGAAAAAGAAAGATTGCGTTCGTACGACTACTCAGTTGTAAGCGTTTGAAAATACCTGTGAAGCCACATTCCTATGTCAAGGTCTCCTCCAAAGTGTGATCCCTAACTCCAAACTTTGCCCCATGAGAACTATAAAGCAATTCACAAACTAAGAAAAGCCTCGCCTGGGGGCATTCCCTTTATCTTTAAAGGTACAGGAATACACTAAACATCACCTTGCAAGAGATAAATATTTCCATTATGTATCTGCACCAAAGCCACAAAATCATAGCAGCATTACTGATCCGTCTTCAGCTGCCTTGCAATGTAAAAGTTGCACCCAACAAGATATACATTACAATAATAACTGGAAATATAAATAGCTGTAAAAATGCAGTACTTTTCCTTTAATAACTAATATGCAGTAATAAAACTAAACTTATATGGAAGCACAGCCTTCCTTTCATGTAAATAAAATACTTTCAGCTGTGCGGAGGCAGCTGTCACAGTGCTTATTGGATTATCGGAGTGTCAGCTCCCTTCTCTGCAGGCTCCACTCTGGCTGTATGCGTCCTCTTTTTAACATTTTGCATCCTACAGAGAACCTCACCCCTGGCTCTTTAGCTTCATATACAGCAAGAATGTTTGATCCCACCAGAGGCCAGATGTCTTATTTTATTAATTGATGCATAGAATAGAGAATTTTGACAGTTTGAGAATAGCAGGAGCAACAGATAGAAATACCAATTTTCAGTTTTAATGCAGTGTGTGTACTGTCACCTGTCTGCCTTTAGGCCCATGTCACACATGATGCTGGAAAAAACTCACCAGCATCAGGATAACTAAACGTCAAGGGCAAAGACTCACCTGCTTTGTATATATTTTGATGGATCAATAAGGAATCTCTTTCTGGCTGCTGAAAACACCAAATGCCCATATGTATCTTCCAAAGCATGGTGACATAGGCCGTACTAACCAACAGAGGACATGGGCCATACCAACCAACATGGGTTATAATGTATTCTAAGTGCTAGACTTTTCCAAGGTGAGCTACCAGCAAGCCTAGAATATAAAGGGGTCTACAGCCAGACAGAACTGCCACCTCAAATCTCAGTATAGGATAAGATAATATTATAAGATAAGATAATAGTATAAGATTTATACTAATGGATAAGATACGTACACACTAGTAAAGGAATAAGCACACAAGTATAAAAAAAATCTCTCTAGATATGATCTTTTATTTTTTCTGGTTTTGTTCTTTTTGCATATTTTCTCTATCTTAAGGCTATTCCAGCTGTCTATATCTTGTTCTTCCCAGTTACCTATTCTACTTTATGTGGCCTTACTCTATGCCTTCACCTTTCTCTCACCTGTCCCTTGGAATAAAACTTTACTAATAAAAAATAAACATTGTGTAGCTTTTCTTAGCTGTAGCTGTCCACACAACTCTAGCTTCCTTGTGCCTAGTAGTTTCCTGTTATCAGACAGGGGTCAGAAATTGCCCACCATTCCAAATCCCTAAACATGTCCCATCTTATATAGACAAATGGTCTACACTGTAAGGATGCAGACATGCAGGAATGTAGTCTGGCATCTATTGTTAATCCTCCATTGGAGTGTCACATACTTTCCCACTAAGCAGGTATTATGTCCTCCACTTATTATTATTTTTTAGTAATTTTAAAACGCCAACACATTACGCAGTGCTTTACAAAGTCCATAGTCATGGCACTAGCTGTCCCTCCAAGAGGCTCACAATCTACTATCATAGTCATATGTCATTACACAGGCTAAGGCCAATTTGGGGGGAAGACAATTAACCCAATTGCATGTTTTTGGAATGTGGTAGGAAACCTGAGTGCCCAGAGAAAACCAAGGCAAACACAGTGAAATCATGCAAACTCCTTGCAGATAGTGTTGTGGCCAAGATTCGAACCTGGGACCCAGTGCCACAAAGTCCAGAGTTCTAACCTCTTGTGCCCCCATGCACTGTTTGTATTAATTTACCAACTTGATTGCTATTAGAATTTGTCTTCTTTCATTTTGGGTTTGTTTGGGTTACAAGTTACAGGGAAAAACACATATTCAAAGACAGCCTGGCTGCCCTATTTCCAAATCCATTTGGACCAGAAATGTCTCCAGTAAAGACAAAGCACTTCATAAAATGGCTAGATGTACAGTATATTTCATGCACTAGGTTAACTGCGTACTTTCCCCTTATAGTCAACTGTCCTGTGGTTCCCATATTTTGGGCTGAAGATGTTTTCTCACGTCTCATAAAGCACATTTGGTTTAAAGAGTATGTATAGCCAATTGTTTTTTGTTTTTTTTTGTTTCATTGTTCATACATTAATTACTGTTTCTGTGTCTTTCTGTGCCCACAACTAAGGTCAATGAAATAAATAAAAAAGTTGAAATTTGCAATTACCACCAGAACTAAAAACCAGATAAGTGGTTGATCTCATTAACTTGAAAATATTTTACCCTCTCTATGTTTTGTCTGTGGAATAGGAAATGGAAAGTTGTACAGTATATACACATTAATATTAAAGATAAACACCCGTAAGTAGAGCAATGTTTGTTAACCTTTTGACATGGGGAACCCCTTCACCATATCCTCAGATCACAGTATATTAGTTTTGTTAACCCTAAAAATAGCCAAAAAGATTATTGGCATAAGGTACATTGAACTGAAAGTCACAGATTTCTCATTTCTGGAGGAAATCACTGGAGGATTCTTGGTTGACTATAGCACTATATCATCCTAACCAAATACATATTACAGGGTGCCACATGGAAATGATAGCCAGATAGCGACCTGAGACCTTTAATTACACATGTTACCAACAAAGTATTATTCAATCAAGCACAATCAAAATTATATTTTTACATTTATATTATGTACAGCAATGTCATCCTATTACTGATCAATAGATTTCTGAATCAGTACAGATATTAGCTAACTGGAGTAGTAACTAAAAGAAACATGTGAAAACAATATTGAATTAGCATGACAGTATACATTCCATATCAATTAATAAAATGTCAACTAAGCATTATTCAACTAAATACAGCACAAGTACAATAGTAAGAAAGGAAGATTAATGAGATCAAACACCACCTTGAGCAAAAGAATACGGTCCAAGATTTTGGGGCCAAAATAGCCTGTGTCTCAAAAGAATGCCATTTATTATTTTCTACTTAGGCCTGATATTTTTTATGGGCTGTTGCAATTTTCTGCCATTTTTTCTTATTCGCCTGCCAAGCTCTTATACGTTTTTGATTATTGCATTATGGCGTTCCAATTTTTCGATCCATAGCCCTTTATTTCAGTTCTATTGCATACTGACAGAGCTTTATGTCTTTGGCACTTTTTCAGTCATGTGATTTCCGTTGAATATTTAATCGCTACTTTATGCAAGGTACTTTATGCAAAGAAGAAACTGGTCTCTTGGAATAAAGAATGGCATGGAGTACATTGTGTATTTTTTCCTTCAAGGATTTGCAGTATGGCTACATTTATAAAAGGGGCATTCAATCTTGGTCATCGGACACTGTAGAACCCCAGCAAAGTCCATTTTTTATGGCTCATAAACCAAAACAACTTAGATCAGTGAAACAGAACAGCTTAATCTAGCAATAAGTCCCTTTAGGTCAGTAAATCAACAAAGTTCTGACACTAAAACAGAGGAGGATACCTGATATTCACGGGTAACAAAGGTCTGTGATATCAGTTGTTCATTCAAACATGGAGTTGCTTCCTGCTGATGTTTTCAGCCGCACTCCTTACTCTCAGACTAAACACACAGCTCCGAACAAAACTGTCTGGCCAGTCTAAAAACCTGGTCCGTACAGCAGTGGGATAGAAAGGTCAACCCAGATCCTTCCCTTCTATCCCTAAGTCCAGGCCCTGTATTAATTTATTCAAATGGCAACCACAGGTCACCAAATAAACTTTCCTGGGCAGAAGTTTCTTGATATATCCACTATCTTACTCTTTAAGGAAGGCATAATTCTAGTAAATCTCCCAAACTTTAAAACATACAGTTACACTGGTCAATATTTTTAACAACATTTTTGTTATAAGATGGCATTTTTTTCAATTTAAATTTTTAATAAAGGTTTTTACTTTTTTAAACAGTACAATAACAGTAACAATAAAACAGTACAATAAAATAAAATATCAAAACAGATACAAAAAAAATGATGCAATCTTTTTAAGGACAAGTTTTAAAGAAAAACCTCTTTCGGGCAAAGGGATTTTAATTTCTTTTTTTTTGGAATTACTGCAGCAAAATGATTTACATAGAAGTGAAAGAGTTGATGCTTCATATGATTTTTTTTTTTTTTTATGAGAAAAGTGAAAACAAGTAATGGCTCACCAACATAGGCAAACATGTATCTTAGAGGCTACCAGGTCAAGCAATGCCCAGGAAGTATACATCACACAGTTATATTTTAGTTTCACTTTTGTTATTGGTTACATTTAGAAATTACTATTGGTGAATATTGGTTGATACATGTGTCCAATAAAGGATAATAGTGGAAATGTGTATACTAGTTTGGCAAAAGACAATGAGAATGCTGACAATGTTTGGTCCACAAAAATGCTGTGTTGTCAGCCCACTTCAAAACATAGAATCCCAGTGCATTCCAAGCAGATTAATATTTTTTGTACTTACAGGATCTTTAGAGGGATGAAATAAAGGAAATGTTCGTGCAAACATATGCATATATATTAAATAATTTTTCCCTTGTTTAAAGGTGCGGTATATTTTAATTAGCTCCTACAGGCTAAAGCAGGTTCTGTCTTCAACCTTTTCTTGTGCCAAAAAGTGGCCCTTCGGTAGACAAAAAAATAAAAATAATGATGTAAAGGGTCAGCTTTATTAAAGCTCTCCAAGGCTGGAGAGAATACACTTTCATCAATGTATTCCCTCCAGCAAACCTTGAGTGGATTACTAAAGTTGCTTGCTATTTGTCAGCAGATGTTTTCAATCCTGGAAGAGATCTAGTCCAGGTTTTTTGAATCACCCAGGTTCACTGATAAGATAAGTGTATTCTCTCCAGGCTTTATTAAATCTGGTCAAAAGTGGCAAAACACAAGTCAAAATCAAAAGCACAATGAAATGGAAAAACACATAGAACTGTGTATATAAGGCAGTGAATATGGTGTTCCCTGCAACATTTCTTGGTGGAGAATCGATTACTGTCATTGAAACACATAGACTTGGAAGATTCTCCACCAGAGAATCTTTGGAAATTTGGGAATTTCTGATTCCTTTTTTTGTATAAATAGAGCCCATAGAGCAGGGGTCCCTAACCCCCAGTCCACTAGTGGGCTGCAGCTGTCTGACAGGTGGGCTGCAGCTCTGGCTGGTGCACCCACCAGCGGGGTCAGGAGAAGTACATTGCTTGGGGGGGGGGGGCACACCGACCAGAGCTGCGGACCATGTTTCCCGAAGACATTGCAGGCTCAGGGCAGTGGGCATGTTGTGTCTCTGGAGACTGGGGAGGGGGCTGGTTCTGGCATCAAGACGTCACTCTGGGAGAGGTTTCTTCCCCTTTGAGTGATACATGGCTCCCTGCGAATGCGCGGTCCGGAGTCTGTGCATTTAGTGGTCCGCGACGTGCAAAAGCTTGGAGACCACTGCCATAGAGCACTAAATGAAATAAGCTAAAATATACCACTGGAAAATATTTTCTTTAATATTACTGTAAAATTCTCCTACATAAAAAAACTTAGTAGACCCTGGTTTAGGGACATCTGACATGGATGACTCCTAGATACCAACAGGGCTTCCCTGCTCATTTGTGTGTGGGACCAAGGCTTGTTGGGGGGAGGGAGGTTTGCATGACTTGCACAAGAAGTCTTTTGCCATTCTGCAACCTCTTGTAACTCTTTAATGACCAAGACAAACTCTTCTCAAACTCTTTTTGCATATCAAAGCACAGCTTGCTGCAGAAGTTAATGAATGTCTGGGCTCCATAAAGTTTTCTTTTTTTTTCTTTTTGCTTTATTTGTGATTAACTCACAGTGAGGATTTTATTCAGTAACTGACACCATGCTGCCGAATAATATGTTGAGACAAAAATCTGTTTGCATTTAAAAAAAATAATGTACCTGTTGTGACTTACATACAAATTCAACTTAGGAACAAACCTACAACCCCTATCTCGTATGTAACCCGGGGACTACATGTACAATAAACTGCACTTATATAGCTTAATGATGGAATCTAAAAGCTTACACTTTGATGGAGTTTCACCAATGGAAAATTGTGACTTTGGAGGCAGAATCGATCTCCTATTCAGGAGAATTTCTAACAAGGACGTGAGGCCAATAACACACTTTTTTATTAGTGAAGTGGGGGAAGGTTGAAAGCTCCATTAAATTTGTTATTCTTTCTGTTTCCACACTGAAGATTCCCCCCAGGAAATAAAGGGAAATATACCCAAAGGGATATAGAAATGACATTACAATTATTGGAGGTGTTCTAACTGTTCTATACTCTATCCTGAATTCAAATAAAATGGATTTGGCTGAAGATACACTTAAAATATCCCAGTAAGGTGTCTGTCAGACAGTTACATAGGAATCAACAGCTAGCACCCTGGAATCTTTATTTCATCATGTAGCTGGATGGGAACATTACTTGTCAGAGCAGAGAAACTGAGATTGGTGAAATGTTCTTCTTTCTGCACCTACAAGCAATATCAAATTGCATTATTAGGAAATAAGGAGCTGTAACCATTACTGCTCTTGGAGAACTTTTCTTTTTCTTATATCCACCTATATGCCTTTAAAAAACATTTATTATATAAATACTTTTATGAAGTTTTGCTTTAAAAGCTCTCCTGTGACCTCCTGTCCTCCAGTCTGCCCCCCTTTTCTTTTTAAGTAATCCTATACGTAGCTTAGTGTCAGGTGTTGGCAAACCCTGAGATCTGATGACAGTGCGACTATCGGGGCAACAAGGCGTATTTCAGTACCAAGCCCTATTTAAAGGAATTTGACTTTTGCAACGCTTTACCATTTAGACATGGAGGAGGAGGGCCAGGAAGTTTACCTAGAATGGGACTCAGCAGGGTTGTACTAAGAAATTTCTAGCCACCATTCTTTGATCAGAGCCCAGTGCAGAAGTACCATTTGTCCACCCCTGATGGTGGCTCAGTAATGTCTGATGGCATTCCTGCTTGATGGGTTCTTTTTGTTCTGTACAGCATTAGACCATCCTTACTGCACTGAACATATTTTGTGTAATGATGAAGGCGTAGTCTTTAGTGCTTCTACACTGCATTCACCTGCGACACACTCATGGGGACACAAAGAATTCAAAACAAGGCTTTAAATCTTGGCATTGCCAGGGTGTTACGAATGAGCAGTTGAGTGCACATGAACGGGTGTTGTCCATATTTACGGAAGCATGATTATCATGGAAAAAGAAAGGACTATTTTTGACTTACAGTCAACTGAAGTGTTGCACAACATTTTTAACTACACACGCAAAGCTGTTAGCCGTACAATTGCTTTTCTTCCTCTGGAGAAGGAACCACATTGCAATTGCAAGGCCAACGTCTGCAAATGTGTTATTCTACAGTACGGGTTACCACTCCTGAGAGCAAAACAGCAGTTTACTATGTGTCTGGGAGTGGTGTACAGCGTGGTTTGCAGCCACAAGTGTTAAACCAGGGGAAGATATCAATGACCAACCTGACAAGGACAACTTCTGCCTCCATTTTGTAACATATGCTGTATATTAAAAACTTTACTTGGTTCGCTATAAAGCATCTGTAAATGTTTTTTATAAAACACTGAAGATGTAGAAATGCTATATGCAGATGGCCAGTGATGCTGGAGGCGGAGCCTAGTTGATCTTTCCTGGTGGTTACGAAGATTTAAAGTAGACTGACCGAACAAAATACCCGGACTTAGTGAGCTATAACATGACTGTGATAGGGCTGAGTTCCCGCATGCCGTGCCCCCACTCCACCTCCCCCCAACCCCACCACTTTACCCCAAACACACACTGAGACAACAACTTGGTTAAATGGCCCCTTTGGGCCGTTTATTATCAAATAATTTAAATATAACTCTTTTAATAAATAACCATAAAACAACCATAAATAACAATATATAAACACATTATAAACAAATAATAACAACTTACAAATAATCACAAATAACTGTAACCAATACATTATTAAAACATCCTTTCCTAAACACACCCCCTGGTTACTGGTCCTCGAAGGCTCCACTATTGTAACCCCTTGCACATAATGGGTCTGCACCGCCGTGATATGTAATGCTCCCAGCTGCACCTCAAGCTCGGGAACGATACCAGCAGCACTCGCAGCCCTACCACAAAACAATTTAACACTCCCAACAACAACCTTACCGAGGGTCCCATACCATAGATGAGACCCTCACCCCCACTGAAACAGTGTAATACAACAACTTCCCTCGAGGACCTCATTGACACACCTAAAACAGGGCGGGCGGGTGAGAAAAACTTTCTTCCTTCTCTCCATCATGCTGAAAAAAGACCCTCCCTTTCCGGCTCACCCCCCTTTTCACTCCTCTTCTCCCTCCCCCCTGTACGTCACTCCCGGCATACAAATGGGGAAACTCCAAGTTGCTTTTTCTTCCTGTGAAAACGTAACAAGAAATCAAGGAAGCCATTGTTACTGGAACTGGGCTATGCCACCGCATCAACAACCCAAACAACAGTCTATTCTCTTTTGCCTTTGATGGTTCGCATGATAACTGGTCAAAGGTAGCAAAACAGGAATCCAATGTACAATATCAGCATACTTCAACTTTTTCAACTATAGTTGTTGGTGTTATAGTAGTGCTAACCTTAGGTTCTAACCCTCCATTTTACAAAAAAAAATGTTTTATTTGAAAACAAGGAGTTGGGAAATGTGCCTAATGGATGCAGACTTCAAATAAATGCCGGCCCAAAACTAGGATAAATTGTTTTAGCTTCAGTTGAGATTTAAGTATATCCAGGTCCCAAAGTGAGTGTGCCAGAAGGTTTATCATACCCTCAGGTTGTTTGGTTCTGCCCATCTGCTCTGCATTGCATTTGCAGCTGGACAGTAATATGAGCATGCAGAGATACAGCCATCAAACATCAGAGTCATTATTTATACTGGCCGGACAATATTATATTGTTTGTTGATTAAGTTTTTTTAATTATTAATAAATGATTGTTGTATTTCTAGTATTTATTCTTAGTAGTTCACACATGTGATCAATATTTTGTATGATTCATTCCAAATAGGATTATATGTACTGAAACAGTTATTAGAATCAGATTTTTATATTCCTAAATAGAGTTTGTCAATTTTCCTTAAGTGGTCTTTTACTAGTCCAACTGCTTTATTGATGATCTGGGCGGATCCAAAACTGCTTGTTTAGATGATGGTGTAGATGACTCAATTCAATCCTTTTGGGAACAAAAGATTGTCAAAATTTGAATGCAACCCTTGTTTCCTTGACCCCAGAATTTGAACCTGGATGCCCCAACTCTAAACAACTCTGAGTTCAGAGCCAATAAATCTCATCCAGTATTGGCAGGTGAACAGCAGATTGGGGACTTTCTGTACCTGATCTGGTTGGGCTCAATGCGAACCTCCACAGTGTTATCACATAGAGGTTTAACCCACCCCACACACACAATTTGATGAAGTAATAAACTTTATTTTATTCATACAAACTTTATTACAATAAATAAATTATATATTTCTTTAAAATGTAAACAATACAGAAAATCAAAATAGGAATACAGAAAAGACCTCTATACATAAATACTCCTGCACACACTCCTTACACAGACATCCATATACACTTGCAAATTTTAAAAAATATACAAATTCAGACTTAGGGTTTCACTGTTAAGTCAATTGCACCAAGCATGTTACAGATAAGACAATAAGAAAATTGATCATATATATTCTAAAAGCACATTTTCAGTCATTCAATTAAAATTAAAAAATTGCCAAAGAAAGGGTTGTTTGTAGAACAATTAGAATTTCAATGAGCTTGGACTAAAATTGCGGGTTCCACAATTTCTCTAACGCCATCAGTTACATTCAATCCAAAGTTGGAATCTTTGGTCTTTAAAAACAATACTAAAACATATTACAAATGACCAGTAATGGATGTATGCCATCTAATGATTTCCTACCATAATCATAAAAAATGTAGTCTAGGAAAGCCGGCTAATGCTTAGGATTTGTACTTCCTTACAAAATGTGTTTTGATTGGCCACATCAAACCTTCACTGAGCGCAAAACTTGCATCTCTCAGCAACACCTGTCATGTATGGGAAAGAAGTCAAGTAACTCTACTATGATTATAAATTATTTTAATTATAGTTTTCATCCCCTGGCCTCTGCTGTGAATGATTTCCTTGCTTCAACATACTAATAGTGTGCAAATGTTAGAAAAATCTGGTCTGGACAGATTAGGTGCAGAGAAAGGCCATGGATGAATTATACTGCTTTGCCCTTAGCGAAATGCTAAGGAATCATTATACGTTCGCAGGGAAGCCTGACTTCATAGAAATGTTATGAAATGAACACTTTCCAGGCCATGTTAAATATTTCACCCCTATTTTTTTTAAGATATCTACTAAATTAATTTTCAGCCGATGTGACATTACTACCTTGGGGTCCATTTGTTCTCACAAACGCTGCGTGAAAAAGTGGCTTTCTGACACTACAATGTAAAAGGTTCTGCTTTGTGTTTTATGACCAAAATGTAGCTGACCTTTGACAATCACACTTATACTATAAAGTCCAACAAGTGTTTGCAGTGAAGGAGACTGTTTATGCTAAATCATACAAAGACATTTTGTGTACCTAAATTTCTGTTGCATCCTTTTTTTAGCTCTAGAAACTGTGCCCCAGTCACAAAGCCAACTTTACAAAGAAATTGATTGATGAGTATGGTGTGAAGTAACTTAAGTGGTCTATACAAAGTCCTGACCTCCACTTTGCTGAACACCTATGGGATGAATTGAAATATTGATTATGTGGTAGGTCATTTCATTTGATATCCGTACCTGACATCATAAATGTTCTTTTAATCAAGAAAGCTTAGATTCTCACAGACACCCTTGTTAAAAGCCTTCTTAGGAGAGTATAGATTGTTATAACTGCAAAGGGGGTGTTCATTCCATATGTCCACATATTGTGAAAGTGAAAGGTGTAAATATATTACCTGTGTTATCTTTTTAATTGAAGTCTTGCCCCAATCAGTTTTTTTCTTGTGGTTTTGAAGTGATTCTAAACCAATAAAACTGTCTATTGCTAGTGTATCTAAAATTCGGGATATTTTATGTTGTAGGGTCATCATTAAGGGCTCATTCACAATACCCTGCACCATGCTGCAACACATACATTTTTATGGAATTATTTTCATTACATGATAATGAATACACCTCAAAAAATAAACCTGTAATGCATTCTGCATTTTAGCAGCACAAATGCATTGTAAAGATATGTTTGATGGCATTTAAAATGAATGCCACTGCAAATAAAAAGTGTTGTGAATGGATGGTGAATGTGTTTCACTGCCATAGTACAATGGTGTGAACAAACAGGGGTTTTCACAAGTGTTGGTTGAATATCTCACTATTCCATTCTTCATTTATTCGACCGAATAGGGAAATATTGTTCGGGTGGTCGAATGTCGAATTCGAACACCATTAAAGTCAATGGTGGGAGACTGTGAAGAATTGCAAGAGCAATCAGGGGAACATTCAATAAATTACTTTGACTGTAACTTTTTTTTTTAACACATTTTTTACACACGAATTTGCTCAGTCGAATCCCATTTTATTCGGGTCGGGTCTATCTAAATTCAAACAGCCATATTGGGGTCGAATATAAGGACAACCTGAATTCGAACACCAACACTAGTCTTCACCTTTCCCTACTCTCCTCCCAACTCTCTGTAATGTAATAAAGGTAGTATCAAGGATTAGGTATCATTGTTATTTTTTCCTAGCATACTAGAAGATATTACTTGGCATTCCACACAGAATAACAATGTCCTTGTAAAATCTTACATTCGCCTCTACTGCTTGCAGCTTTTCTTGATGGGGGGATCCTTTGTCACACATAATAACAGGAAGAGCAGATTAGTCACACATTTTAACTAAACTTAATAACTTTGCTAATAAAACAATGCTAAGGATCATTCTTCCTCTTCAGCCTTGTCCTTCGCTGTGGCCTTCTGCTTGCCTACATGTCTCTGTCTTTAACAGCTCTCTTCCTATGCTTCTTACAATGAAGACAGACTGAACATAGGTGGTGCCAACCTGGAAAGGATACCCTGGTTTCTAGTATGGAAATACGGCCTGTTACTAAAAAGAACCTTTGGATTTACTTATGCTATAGGATATACTGTTCTTACATTATTAAAATAGTACTTTGGGTGTGGACGTATTTCACCAACATAAGCCAAATAGTGGTGGAGGAATTGAACTTATTGCACAAATTCTGTAATTTTGAAGATGTTTTTGCCTCTAGTTTGGTGGCTTCTAGGTTCTAATGAGTGCCAGAAACACAGCCAAGAAATTATAGGCACAACTCATCTTGATCTAATCACCAAGGTTTATTAACAAGTGTCAGGAACTTGATTATAAGAACATAATGGTGGGATGAGAGTATGGGACTATGTTCCCAACGCTGGGAAAAATAGAATCCACCAAAGACCAGTTTAAGTAGTAAGCCTTCTCCTACATAAAATCATCCAACGCATTGAGGCTTTCAAGCTACCACAGCTCTATTTAGCACTTTCAATTGTGTCTGGCCTCCCCTTTGATTTGTTCTAAACCTTGGTCTTTCATACCTTCCATTCTCTTTCTATTTTTTTCTCTCGTTTACTTCTGTTCTCTCTTTCTTGTTCTTTCTGAAATTTATCCTGTCATTAGAAATCACCAAGCTCATCTTTGCTAATGACAAAGTTTAAGACCACAGAAAATTGGAAAGACAACAGCCGTGATACATAACATTGTTTTAAGACCAGTGTGCTTGCCGCAAACCCAGGGAAACATTAGACTGGCCGTTAAAGGAAGAATTATTCAACATAAATACGGCTAGATAGTGAGCCAGCAGTACTTACTTTTCTCATTGAGGAATGTTTTAATTATGCTTCTGGATCGTGTGAAGCGATCATGAGGATGGTGGATTAGAAGGGATTACAGAAAACATGTATCATCTGCAACCCTCTTGAACGTTATGCTTCTGTGCATATTAAAGTTTTATTATTCTTTCGGTTTCAGTACATCTAAAGCAAAATAAAATGTGTTAGTTGAAGGAGAGCACCACCTTTACAGAAAATCCGATATTTTAAGGCAAAGCAGGAAAATAACCTGGAAAATAGCTTTTATACCCATAATATTCCCTTATGCTGTGATAGTTTGTAAAAGTATTGAGTTGTCTCTGAAAGAAAAAGATTCACATTTGGTGTGTGACAGATTTAAACACACTTTAAATGAATATTCATTACATATAAACAATATATAGAAAAAAAGAAAAGAGTGAAAAAGAGAAGGCTTTTAAATGGCACTAATTATACAAAAAATCATACTTTTATTTATTCCTATACATTAAAAAATATTAGGCTGCAAAAATAAAATCAGTACTGAACATTATTGCAAGGTGTACAATATCACTTTGGTTACCATTCATAAATATACAGTTTGAAAAATGAGAGAGAGAAAAGGATAGGGGGTCTCCCTTCCAGACGCGTTTCGCCTGACAGGGCTTCCTCAAGGGAGTATGGGGAATCTAATGCAACAGATTTTGGGTGAGTGTCACAAAATAATCAATTCAATAAAAACAGTGAGTTTGGACTGTTAAGAATTTGGTGCAAATCTTTCCGTAAAAAAATACTATGTTTTAGTACTGCTTGAGTATATTGAAGATGTCAGGCAGGTCTTGTTGGGACATGTCTACAAGAAGAAGACTATCACCCATACCATAAATGTAGCTTGAAGGGGTTTATGTATATTCAGAATCATATCAATATCCGATCATTGGATGCACTCTTAAATGTTAATATAAATTTTATAAGGTAGGTGTGTTGAGGAAATAGCACTGTTAATGTGGAGATGATGTATATAGTATGTATGGTCTGACACGCAGCAAACCAGTCACAAACGAGTTATATATATATATATATATATATATATATATATATATATTTTATATGTAAACAAAAAAACAATATTTAAATAGATACCAGAAATTGCATCCTGTCCAAGGCAAATAATGGAGAGGCCAATAGGAGAATTATTTGAACAGAACAATTTAGGTATTGCCAGGTACCAGAAGTAAAAAAATGAAACCATAATTATTCATACCCCAGTTTTATCATTTTATCATAAATTAAAATAGAAACTCTGAGTAAAGCTGCGTACACACGGCAAATTTTTCTCGCCCGATAATCGGTATCGGCCAATTATCGGGCGAAAATCTGCCGTGTGTACAGTCGGTCGTCGTCCATCGTCCGACGACCGGCCTGGCGGATCCATGGACGATGGACGACGACCGATCCTAATGAAAGGGAAGGGGAGAGCGCGCAGCAGGGTGCCGCTCCGTCGCTCTCCCCCTCCCCTCTCCATAGAGCATGAACGGTGCTGTATGTACAGCATCGTTCATGCATCGTGCAGTCTTTTCTCATTGGAAAGGATCGTGAAAGATCCTTTCCAACGAGAAAAATTGCAGGTGTGTACGCAGCTTATGAGGTACTACAATCACACTCTTTCATTTGCCAGATTTTAGTGTGATATGCTCTGGATATCTGCTGTAACACTAATAATGTGCTGTCTGCGGCCCTGTGTCAATTATACTTTAACTTTGATCTAGGAAAGAAAGTAAAAAACTGGAAATATCAGTGGCCAATCCAAGTTTGCTAAGGATAAAATATTTGCGAAACTTTTGCAAAACTTTTCATTGTTCACAAAAATCTTTATTTTTGGTGAAAACACTTGGTAGGGATCATCTGATACTGCTAAAGGTTAACATTTAATGTTAATTTACCGGAAGTTGCCTTTTTAGCCTTGCTGGAATATAATACTTCTCACTAGAGTTCTTTGATGTAAGATTTTTCAATTTCAGAAGACTCTCTTTTCTTTAATGTTTAATTAGAGGACATTTGCATTGTTTTATAAGAGTTAATTTTGTTCCCGCAGAAGTTACATCAGCATAGAACAATGCAGTGTAATGAGCTGTCGTTCTCCTCTAGAATCTTTCCTCAGTGGGAGCTCCTGGCATGGGCTAATGAGAATGAATCTCTGTTTAATGACTAATTTTCTTGTTGTGGGATTTGCACTTGATGTTCATCATGCTGTGCACTTACCTTATAAATTCAGTAACCTTACTGTTCCCCTGGAGTCATAGAATAGCAATCTACTTTAATAAACACGTGCCCCTGTTGCTTAGTATAGGCAACACACTTTATTTCCAGATCTAAATAATTAAAAGTGAACTCAAGATGGTCTAAAACTTATCAAGAGTACAGATGTACAGTTTTATTGTGATGCCTAAAAGTGCCTGTGCTTTCTTTTTTGGGTAAGTTTTTTTTTTATGTACAGTTGCACAGGCTCTTCTCCTCTATTGAAGTTGCTTGCTTGATGTATTTTGCAAACTGTGGACTTCTCATTTATTAAAGCTCTCCAAGACTGGAGAGGATCCAACAAACCAGGAAATGATCTAGTCCAGCATTGAAAACATTTGCCAACAAATAGCAAATTATTTTAAAAAAATCCATTCCAAGTTTGCTGGATCACCCAGGTTCTTCCATATTAGCCTATCTTCTTCAGTCTTAGAGAGCTTTGATAAATCAGACCTAATGTCATTAGAAACCGAAGCAAGTCAGATACAGCCTGCCTTCTTGGCTGAAGGATGTCTAACATAATCTAGCCCTTAGCACACCACCCTGATTGCCCCTGGCATATATTGATTTTCATCTATTAGTTGATAATTAATGACTAAAAAGTTTGAATAAAAGTCCTGTTATTGATTCATCTTTGTGATGTTTAAAGCGATTTTGGTTTTGGTATGTGTCACTGGTAATTGTTATGAGGATATGTATATATATATATATATATATATATATATATATGGAATATTATAATGTTTTGCATTTAGATTAAAACAGATTTAAATCAGTTCATGTCTCTATGTACATGTCTCGTACAACAGCTGGTGTTACGGCCACCTATCATAGAGACACTTGAATTACTGATTTACACATAAAGTCAACAACAACAGATCTGCTCCAAAAACTACAAGGCCTGAAAATGATCGCACCACCACGTGCACAAAGCACAACACAAAAATGCAAAATATGCCTGCCCTCGTGTAGCCTTATCACAGTCGTTGCTTTCTTCTCTGAAATGCTGCTTGCTCATCAGCTGAAGCTCCTCTAATTGAGATTCACTTCTCTAGTATGTGTGCTACAGAACTCACTGGAGAAATAGATTACTGCGGGACTTGTAATGTAGCAAACAACATCTGTCATCACACGAGCCGCCTTGATTTCTTATCAGAGATTTTCTTGTTGGATTCTGTTTGGCTGGGTCACTCGAGGACTCGAGAATTTCTTCTTGATGAGACACTACATGGAAGCTTTCATTTTCCCTATTTTTTCTTTTTTTTTGCCTTTTGGTCAGGTCTTCATTTATTGGGGTCACTATATTATAAATTACATTATATTAAATATATATAATAAGTTCTGGCATCATGAAGTGCCCTACATCAAATAGGAGTATACAGTTACATACACTATACAGTACATACACCAAATACATTTACACACAATATTCAAGGATGGAATTCATATGAACAGCTACCACATGGCAACATTTATGGAGACCTTTGAACATTGGTGCAGAGGTGTTCACGAGAGTCAGGTCTTGTATTTGGAAATTTATCACTAAAAGTTATAAATGTTTCAGTGAAAAAAGTAGTACACTGTTGTAAACATCAAACTCAGACAGATGTTAAAAAAAAAATGTCTTTTTATGTTGGATAGTCTTAAGTAGGCTTATTGATGGGTGTGCAAGGAAGGGAGCACTAAAACAAAATGGGCCTAATGTATTCAAGCTCTCAA
This sequence comes from Pyxicephalus adspersus, assembly GCF_032062135.1. NCBI lineage: Eukaryota > Metazoa > Chordata > Amphibia > Anura > Pyxicephalidae > Pyxicephalus > Pyxicephalus adspersus. The sequence continues at coordinate 162,027,664 of NC_092858.1, forward strand.
AGACTGGAGAAGATAATGGGAGAACCTGGGTGATCCCAAAATCCTGGATTTGATTAGGTGCAGGACTGCAACTATGTGTTAACTAATAGCAAATGGTTTTTAAGAAATCCATTCCAGGTTTGCTGCAGATCTCCCATAATAGTCTATCCTCTCCAGTCTTGGAGAGTAATAATTTATAAAGAAGGTCAAATGTATAAGGTTAAGATTTAATGATATATAAATTCTTAAAGCATTAATACCCAAACACCTTTAAGTGTTTCAAAGGCTTTCACTTCATCACGGTTTAGTCTTGTCAAACAAAGCATGTGTTGGACTGAAGGAACTGGAGAAATCCTGATGGGTAACTAGTATGATTGCCCGGATCCTGGTTAAACTTGGTTCAACAGTAGTGAGCCTTGAGCAAAGAGTGGCCCTTTAAACCCCCATTACACATTGAGTGCTTACAACAATCTGAATTGGAAAAATCCTGGATGGTAAAAATTCTGCTGTTGGAACATCACCCCTTGCACATCATGCAAATGTGCCTAAACTCATTTCTCTCTATAATGCTTAAAGCGGAACAAAACTGCACAATAAAAAAAATCACACTTATATTTCATTCGGCAGATCCCTCAATGATCCCTTGATAGCCTGCTGTAAAGGGGATAAAAAGAATGCCAATCTCATTGCACATGTTTGAGATCTGCATTTCATTCCCCACAGTGTAGGAAATTACCCCTCTACGCATGCCCGAGATTGGGGATGCACAGAGGAAGCAGCTAAGAGCCTCCCAGCATGCATGACGTAGGTATCCCGAGACGCTCTGCGCTCCCTTTCAGTCTGGTCTACCCTTTGATGTACAGTAAAAATTTGACTTTATGTCTGCTTTCAGCTGTGACTGAGAGAACCTGCTGCTTTAAGAGATCAAACACTCCATACCTTTCCTCTAGTTCCCATGGTTTTTTGCTCCCTGTGTCTTGTATGTGCATACTGACCCCCACAATTTCTCCTAAAAGAGCAATTGTATCAATAAGGGAAACTCAATTGTCACTTGAAATGGAAGTAAGGGAAAACTTTTTGTTGGTGATAGCTCTAAAGGTATTATTACATTTTTGCTTTGAGGTAATTTCCTTTCAAGTTCTATGGGTCTTTGAATTCGAAAGGTGGGGGATTCTTCTATGGGGCTCAGACAGTAGTGAAAAACAGAGAATACAGCCTTTCCTTTGCCTAGCCTTCAGGTTTGGCCCATTTAAGTGGGATTACTATGCAGATATGTCCAGTACTAAATGACAATTTTCACTTAGAAAAAAACAAATAAGGTAGATGTCACAGATCAGCAGCACAGCTGATCTGGTACTTGTTGTTCACCAGGTATATGTCAGATCAGCATCAGTTGGTTCCCTTACCTTGCTTCAAGCTGCTCTGTCCAGGCCTTGGAGGAAGAAGCGCCGCCGGACTTTTCCAGCTGATTTATCTGCACCTGCTCATCCAGTCCCTGCTCAGCCTGCCTGTTAGCCTCACTATATAGGCTGTGTTCAGACAGACACTCCTTGCCTTTGCAATAGGTGCGTTTACCTTAGGCTCCAGCTTGTGTCTGTTTCCATGTGCTGATTCCCTGGTTCTGACTTTGGCTTGTTCTGACTTTGATTGTTTGCCACCTGCCCTGACCTGGTCCTGCTCTGGTTTTGAGATTGCCTATCGATTTGGTACCACGGTTTGGTTCCATCTGCAGTCAGCTGCTGTCTGCATGGGTATGTCTGAGGGCCGCAACCTGGGCGCCGTCCACAGCAAAGTCCATCACTCCGTGCGAGGTGCTCTGGTGAACTCCGGGCGGTTCCTTGGACTCAGCTCATACCTCTGCCAAACGTGCAGATTACACAGAAGTTCCATTTCCCCATACTTGTGGCAGATCCGTGACAGTAGAAGACCATTGGCAACTAGCTTAGGTAAGTAGCCTGCCTGGTGGTGATGGTGGAGTTTCGAGGTTTGCTTTGGTTAAGGGGTTAGATTGCGTGAATTATAGAATATAATCTATATAATTCTATACTAAACATGCCATTGATCCTTAAAACAAGTGTGAATTTTAACTTTAATCACTGACAATGCAAAAGAAGGGACAGGTACTCTAAAATGGCATATTAAAAAAATACATGCCAAACAAAATAATTGCTGTATTATACAAAGTGTTTTATATTTCTCCACCATGACGTTTCCCCTTAATGACATATTGCAAATTTCTGTCTTTCCATGTAAGCCCACAAATGTTTACAAAGAACAATCTGTTTTAAAACTATTCAAAATAAAATGAAAGATTTGTTTTTCCAGGGCGGCTGAAATGATTTATAAGAGGGAACCTCATTAATCACGATGTTCCGCGCGCTGTTAGTTAAGCGTTTATCAAATTCAATTTTAAAGACTGATTAATGCATTCAGCGTTGATGGGTTAATCACACTTCAGATGTTATTTACAAATATTAACGATTCAATGAGGTGATGCGGGAATATGTCGCAATGTTGACCTCATGGGTCCGTCTTAGTGATGACATTTACGTTTTTTTAGTTACGACGGTCTCTGGGCAAAACCAGAAAATGATCTTGAATACTTTATAATCTATTTTGCATATCTCTCAGGACCAAAAACATAAGGAGGTTTATTGTAAAGCTCATTAATACGCAATTCATTATTGATCGGTTGATTGTGGTAAAGAAAGAAAGGGCTTTTAATTCATTCATTAGATGGCATCACATTGATTAAATGAACAGGTTAAGATGGGAAGTACAGATTAATTTTCATTCTACAGGCAATCGTTTGTTGCCTTTTATATAGTCATTACTTGGGCATTGTTTAATGAAGAAGAACACATTTAAAACTCATTTTATAATATTTATATTTTTAAACACATTAACTAGTTTACAAGAAAATGGAAAAGGCGAAGATTATAAATAGTGTTGGCTGAGGCGATGTCATTAACCCCATCAACGAGTAAAGCATTAAGAAAGCATTTAAAGGCAAATGAATAATGTAATTAGTTCTTAGGTTAATGGAGGCAAGTTCATAACATTACAAAATTGCCTAAGCACACTCTTAAATAGGCTGTTTGAAAGTAAACTGCATTTTTATTCATTTAATAGCCTGTAAAAATTAAACAATCACTGCAAAGAAAACAAAATTAAATAATAAATATGTGTTTTGTTATTTAAGTGTGCTTGCTTTTTACAATTGAAGGCCTTGTGGTGGAGAGAAATGGGCTCTTTTTCAGATGATTTGGGACTTTTTGGAAGGTATTTTCTGATGTAATACAAATCGTTCTGATTTACTAAAAATATCCTGATGGCGCTCCTTGCAGGTTATTTAGGTAGATTGTCAGGGTCGTTGCCTATAGAGATTGCACATGTGCTGTGAACGGGGACAGCTGTATGAGATGGGCAACAGTCCATAAAAGAAGCTCGGAGTATGATCGCTTAAGTTAGTGGCCCATCAAAGATAGTAAGCTGCATATCAGTCCAGAAGACTAAATATTATAACATTTTCAGCAAACAGCAGCTACATCAAAAAATGTAACTATTAGATCATTGCTTTACTGGTAAATATATTGTGCTAGAGGACTTCTTTAAGAAAAAAAGGAGTGCTGATAGGTGAGCCTGGTCCATTCACATTTTTATGTTTCATATTTTTGTCCTATAGCTGGAATCTCGAAAACTGGGCAATTAGCTAATTTCCTGGTGCACAGTAAACTGCTGCTGTGCACCCAGGAGCTGCAAACTGCACCACAGTTAGCCCATTTGCACATGGTAGCACAGATTTTGCAACAGCAACCATGTGGCCAAAGGCGCCGTTTGAGAACTGTACCACAATCTGCTTCAGCCACGTGCATTCCTGCACAAAAAATGGTTCCCATCCATTCTGATTAACTTGAATGGTTGGGACTGTGGTTGAGCCTGTGATAGAACATTGACATGGACATGGGTCTGAAATAGCTCTTAGAGTTATGGACACACTAGAGGAGCCTCAGAGGAGCCCCAGCACAAAACGTGTATTTGCAAATGTATGCCAATAAAACCTTTCTTTTTAACTAGAGTTGCTAGCTAACTATAAAAGTGTGCTACGGACATGCTTTGTGTTGTCCTTTGTATTTACAAAATATCATTGGATAAAGATTGTTCATCATCCAGAACACTTCTGTGTGTTCCCTCTGTGGCTCATTCCGCTAAGCCACTTTTTACATCCGAACAATACATGCACCACAGCACTTCCTCCAAGAAGCTTTCCATTGATCAACAGGTTGCCAGCAAGTTTGCCATGTCACATTACATGATTCATCTGTATGTGCCTAAGTCTTGAACATATACAACTACCCTCCAGAGCAGGGATAGATATTAAGGGGTCTTTTCACTTTTTTCCTATTCTTCCAGAATGTGCCCCCTAATTTGGACAGGGTCCTTAGAAAACAACCACACAGAGCATCAATTACTGCTGAAATGTATCTATCATAGTCCTAATGAATCATCTTGATAATGTCATAAAGTTATTACTTCCTCCAGAAGAACTCAAGACACAAGCCCAGGTAATGATAGAGGACAACTGGCAAGTAGTTATGCATTTCAGAGTTCATTTTACATAACATATTAAATAACTGTGTTTTGTGAGCAGAGTTCTGGCTTCCGTGTGATCATAATTACCTTCCCGTGTTTTGCTCTGATCTAGAAAACATGTAGGGTGGAGCAGGCCAAACACACTTTTTGGCATGGACCTTCAATGCAAAGTGGATTATGAGAAACATATCACATATCTGACAGTTTTAGCAAAAATAACACACTGTCCACCTCACACGACCTTACTGGAGCTCGGAGAGGGGGTGGATTATACTGGATCACGCTGTGTTTGCCAGGTTTTGGTGGACTCTGGTATGAATATGAACTTTTTATATAAAATTAGGTTGTTCCAGTGTTTACATTTTTACAAAATATGCGTCTTGTGACTTTGTACAAAGTGCAACCACAAACTTCCCTTTAAAGGGGCACTCAAATCAAACATGAAAAACATTCAAAACCACTTAAGGACTGCACATTCCTGTTGTGTGACTTGTAGTTTTCTTTCACCTTTTATCTTGTGCAGTTTACCAGACCAGTGCGAACATATTCTCATTATTTAAAGAGCTTTGTATCTGTGCCTCATTCCAAGCGCTATGCTCTGTAGTCACTCGAGAAGGAGGGTGCTGGGCATGACATAAGGATGAGTTAATATTACATGAGTATCCAGTCCTTCTTAGAGTCAATAGTTTGAATAAGGCTAGGTTTAGATGTACCTCGGGGTCAAGTGATCGCTTGTGGCTCCTGGCGACTAGCACATTACCATCCAATCTGTCACTTGCACTGCAGGGCTGGTTCTGTACCGTTCACTGCCACCCCCAATTTTTCTCCATGGGGCTGCTGCAGGTAGAAGTTACTGGTAGTGTCTTCCCCAAGGCAGCGGATTCACTGGTATAAGAAAGTAGTAACCGAGCCTAAACCTCATTGCCAGTCTGAACAGAACCTCAAAAAGTCTTTGCTATTTCTCTTCCAAATAAATGTTACTATTTAGTTTGTCATCCCTAATAGTTCACTATTAATATATCCCAATTTTGGGAGTGAATTGGAAGTGAAAGGACAATCCGACAAATTATATTTACTTATTGGATCCTCTCCCATCCTCATAAACCTACTACAAGACCAAGTATCAGGTCTCAGTTTCTGTCCTGAAGAACTCTGCGGTGTATTTATGACTGTAAAGCCATTTGTTGTGGTTGGTACTAGAGCACACCTAAAACACTGTCTTTTATAAAACCGCAATGCTTGGCAGTGCACTACTGTGTGTTGGGATATGCTAGGCAAACTTGGTGCAAATCTTTTGCAGTGCATTGGGAGCCAATTCAAATGAATAGGTTCCCTAAATGAACTACACATAAGCACATGCCTCTGGCATTCTCCCGAAAATTTCCTGGAACTTCTGATGGGTCCACGAAATTTTGGCGAACCAATTTCGCGAACCCTTTGGAAGTTCCAGGAAATCATTACAGAAGGATTCCCAGGGCTGCATTCATTCATGCAGCTCTGGGAAACCTCCTCTGTGCAATCCCTGGGCACTAGAGTTTAATTAGTGAATGAATGCAGCCTTGGGAATCCTCCTGTCATTGTGTGATCCCGGTACTAGAGTTTAAATGGGGGCAAGTCTCCCCATTAAAAACCGCTAGCACTCTCTGATTGGCTGAGGGAAGGAAAATCATGATGACGCTTTAGCAGCCGTAGCTGCATTCATTGATCAGCACATCTTGTGAGACTTATTTTTTTTAAAAAGAAATCGATCTTGATTTGCGAATTTACACTGGCAGTTCTCGCTTACAATTTCGGTAATCGAGAGCGGCCGAATCGAGTTTAATCATCCCTAATGTGCAAAAATCCCACTGCAGCATAAAACCCAGGTGTAAATGGGCTCTACATAAACTAAAATACCATAAATACAACTCTGTCTCTAGTACCTTTATATAAAGATAGAAAGTAGATTTCTGCTTTTAGATTGTTAGGGAATATTCACCTACATAGTTCAGTATGGGTGATTTATCAAAACAATTTGTGCTGTTCACTTCCCAAAGTGAATTATCACATTGCAAGGGATTATTCACTTAGTTTAGTGATAATGGTGATAGTTTAATTTGCAAAGAAAAAAGCAATCATGTCCAAAGAAAAAAAAAAGTTATTTCCTTGAATATGATTAGACGGTTGAAGTTATCAGAGCTTCATCTCATTTACTAAAGTAAGTGAATAATCCCTTACAAGGAAAAAATTTACTTTGGTATGTAAGTAGCCTATATTCCTCTAGTAAATTAACTTCAATAGATGGACATAATTTTCCCCAAAATCACTCACAGTTTAGACATTTTACCTGATCCATAATACATTTTATTCTGTCAAACATAAGCAAGTCATCAATAATTGGAATAAGTCAGCTGGGAATGTGGTTTGCAGTTCCTGCTTTTCTGGCCTGGAGATTCCCCTATGTGGGTGGTTGCAAGGTTTATGCACTTTTGAAGTGCTTTGCTCACTTCCCTTCCCAGTAAGCTTTATGTTGGTGAGATCCTATGAGAACTGTATTCCTGCTTCCCTGAGAACACATCTTGAATCCTGCAGGTGCGACATGGATTGTTTTTCTTTCAGACGGAATATAGCTGAGTCTGAAATTAAAGGTCCAAAGAGAAGGGAGAATGAGTTCAAGAGAGACAATTCCAGCCTTTTTTTGTTACCAGTCGCGTTCTTCAGCCTAATGTATAATTCAAACATCCAGAACCACTCACATTATCTATTTCTTTGTACAAATTGCCGAAACCATTTTTTTTATTCCTCCTTCTCTTCTGATCACATAATAAGAAGACAAATTATCTGGTAGTTTTGAAGACAAATTGATGCAGTGATATTATTTGAAGGATACAAAATTGTTTCAATTGTAAAGCTTCCTTTTCACAGCTGCACCAGCTTGTTCTAAGCTTTTCAGCAGAATATTTATCTCCTCTTAGTAATGTAATGGTCTCTATCGGAAACTAGAATATATGTTTTTTTATATATATTCCAAAACCATTTCTTTTTTTCTAAGACTTAGCAAATTTTATAGTGTGAACAAGAACACTTAGTAGGGGAAGAAAAAAGCAATATAGTGGAAAGAACAGATGTTAAAAGTACATACACTCAATTGGGCTTAAATATTAAAGTATAGTTCATATGGGTATTTTATAATCTTAGCCTATAGTTTTATTAAGCCTGAACAGAATCATATGAAAGTTTATCTGTAACCAAAACTTGTGTTTTTTTTTTTAAGTTTTAAAGTAGAGTAGGAAATTTTCAAAATGCTTGTTAAGGTTTTGACAATCCAACGCTCTCGGATATCAGCTTGGTAAAACTTTGGAGAAATTCATTATAGAAAATTTCTTCTTGAATACATTTCTCAGCTCTCCAAACCTGCTTCACCTGTTCTACCAGTGTAAGAAATACCCCAGCATGTCACAGTGAATACAGATGGGGTGGTGAACCCTCTGAGTCACCAGCATGCTAAGCAAAGACATTTACGAGGTGCAGGGCATCACCAGTGAACCCAGCATGGGGTGATAGACTTTAAAAGGCGGTGCCCAGGCTGCACCCCCAGTACACATAGGGGTTGGTAACTGCTGACTGGTTAGGACAAAAGTATATTACCAGCGCGAAGGGCAGGTTCATACTCAGATGAGCCAAGGCTAGGGCAGGTTGCAAATAAGAGTAGTCAGATCAGAGCCAGGGTCAGTATACCAGAGTGTCAATATCAGGAGATGCAGAACCTGGAAACAGAGCCTGGATTAACTCCTAGTTAAGACAACATCCTGTTGCCAGACACTAACTTATTAAAGGGAGATCATTTAAAGAATGGGGATCATGTGACCTGCACATATCTGAACCCACCACCAATGGGACTCCTGGAGAAAAAGTAGTTCAGGCGGAGCTTGTCTGCGAATATTCCAATCCTTTGATATAAAGGGGCAGCTCTCAGAGAGTCACATCATAGACCAGAAAGTATCAGAGGGATTGTGAGCAGAGTTGCTTTTTGCAGCAGGGGAACACAAGGTGGGTGACACAGAAGAGGGCTCTGACCTCCTGGCCCGGCTGGGATCTGTTGCACAGCATTTATATCAACATAGAACAAACACCTGAATCCAATAACCATGAAATGGGCCTGAAGATGTTGATTGGCCAAGACCAAGAGGTGTGGAATTTGGTGAATCACCCCATTCTATTAATATAAACCTATCCTTGGTGTCAGGAAGTCTGCATAGGTGTTAAATCTTCAAAGTACATGGCTTTAGGTGTGAGTTGTTCTGAAAACATTGGGATAGAGATGTAAAAGCATCAATATAGATCCATCAAGATAAGATGGAAGACAGATGGGGTTGAAGGCCTCCACCCCTGTTCAGAGATGGTTGTGTTAATGTAACATAGATATAATGTGCACTTACGTTCATTGTGATGCCACAATTAGTGCAATAAAAGTTTGATTTGGCTCAAACACCTAACTTTCATTAAGCCTTGCATGCATACCGGTACCATACACATGATTGCAAAGACTGTGCCTTGCCTTTAATATTGTTAAGTGAACTGCTTTGTGGAGTGAATGAAAGGTGGCTAAAAGGTGGCTGAGATAAGAGCAAAAGTTGCCATTTCTGTGATGACTTTAGCTAATAATAATAGCTTAACGCTAATAATAAATCTGCAAAAAAAAAGTCAGACTC
>NC_092858.1:162037177-162061875 GCF_032062135.1 Pyxicephalus adspersus
TAGATGTTAAATAATCACATTTGTGCTCTGCTCTGCAGCATGTTTTAGAAAGAGCTTATGTCAATTTTACTGTGTTTTAATGCCTTAGAAGACCCACAGAAATTTAATGCAATGAATGAAATAAAAACTGTTGTACAGTGTATGATTAATGCATTGTCAGCCTCTGCAAAGAAACACCCTTAATGATCAAGTCCCATTTAATTACAGTAACAACAAAACTACAATCTCAAATAAAAAAAAAGTACATCAGTGCTTGCTCAAAAATGCATGCAAACAATAAATTGCCTGTGCAGATATTTGAATGGGGCCTACTTGTCAGCTTGGAGAACTTCTTTAAAAAGAACCAGGTCTGTAAAAAAGCATTTTGCTATATTTTTTTTTGCAGGTTAAACAATATAAGTAACTACTTCATGCAAATGTACCCAATGGCATTAGAACGAAGGTCTCAGCTCGGTCATGTGACATTACAGATTATACAGCCAAGCACAAATCTAGCGTGAACAATGGTGTTGGGTCATTTGACAGCTCCTGTCTGCTTGGTGTGCTCTGTACTGAATCTAAAGGTAATTATAGGGACAGAATAGTGGATGGAAAGGACAGAGTAGGGGAATGATTAGCTCTGGACCCATGGAAATATAATCATGCAGCAAATTCTTTACACTTCTAGTCTTACTTCTGTAAAGGATTTGTCTTGGACTGAGTACACAGTTATAAAGTATATGTAAACTCTTACAATAACCATCACCCTTTTTCCATTTGTTGGGTTTGTTAAATATACCATTGAAAACATTTTCTTATGTTTGTTCAATAAGGGAAGAAAATACCTGTAACCAGAAAATACCTGTAACGTCCTCTGCGAGGGGACACGAAGGACGATGGAGGACGAAGAAAGACGCTGGCAGATCAGGTAAGGCTCTATTTACTATTGATTTTCATTGTTTAGCTACCCTAAGTGTGACTCTGGGTTACTGCTTTCAGCATCTTTTTCTTGTAATCACGGGCTGTGCTGATGAATTAATGCAGCCACGGCTGCATTCATTGATCAGCTCAGTGTTGGATACCCGGCACTAGAGGGTAAATGGGACAAGTCTCCCCAAAAATCTCCTCAAAATCTCTAGTGCTGATGGTCATCAGGATTTTCCTTTCCTCAGTCAGAGAGCATTAGAGGTTTTGAATGGTTTATTAACAATTTGAAAGGTTTATTAACCTCTAGTGCCCTGGAAATCCACTGCGATCCCTGGGCACTAGAGGTTAAATGACCTCTAGTGCCCGGGGATTGCACACAGGTTTCCCAGGGCTGCATGAACGAATGCCTGGTGCCATGCCTGGGCACTAGAGGTTAATTACCCTCTAGTGCCCAAGGATCGCACACAGGAGGATTCCCAGGGCTGCATGAATGGATGCAGCCCTGGAAATCCTCCTGTACTGATGTCCTGGAACTTCCGATGGGTTCGCAAAATCAGTTGGCCGAAATTTAGAGCCAGAGGCATTCTCGCTCATCCCTAGTTAACGCTGGCGAGGTTATTTATGTGCAAGAAAAGATCTAATCTTTTACAATTTCCCTGCACATGACTGGGTGGTGTTTGCAAAGAGATTTTTCACCACATTCATTAAGCTAAGTGGAATATTCCTGTCAAGAGGATAATTGACCTTGCTAAAGGAACAGCCTACATTCCTTTAGTAAACCAACCCTATTTCGTACACACCTGTTGACTTTGGTACCTTTAGTTTATACCAGTAAATCCATATGGAAAATACAAAATGTCTACACAATCCAGTACACACCTAAATAAATACTTACTGAAAATTGTTATGATGAATTCTCTGTAAGAAGAATTACCTTTCCTGCGGTGCACATGCTGGTTGAAAACCAATGACATAGGGATCATAGCCACATGACATCAGTTTTTTTTTGTACTTGAAAACAGGTTTTCCAGGCCTATACAATACCTAGAATAATTTATTTCCATAATATTTTAGTGTGTCTACAGAACCCGCTGAGATCATTTAATGCTGCAACAGTATACGCTGTTAGCCAGCCAAAGTGTATAAAATCACATAAGCATACATCATGCATCAATAGTACATTACATCAAGTTGCAAAAGTATATTCTGTTTAATTCACTGAGCTATAGCAGTTAATATTTTCAGCAATGAGAGTCCTGCAGAGCTGAATAGTCACATAAGTAAAATAACAAATGTTTAGGCAAATATCAGATGACTTAGAACTTATAAATATGCCACTAGAGCTGGTCCCAAAGTGATATAAAGAGCCACACGGGTCAGTTCCCCGGGGACTTATGGCTGCCCAGTCCTGAAAGCCTTGTTTGTGCTTGGAGAAAATGAACACAATGCCAGAATTGGGTGAATGGAAGTTATAGAAGTAAGTGGCCTGGACTGGCATCCACAGAAATCCTCAGGGATGCTCTGCTAAGTAAATGTTGAGAAGTATGAGTACTGACTCCAGGAGCCTTCTCCCTTTTCTGATGGGATTCTCCATTTTCAAAAGCAAAACGTTCCTTTTTAGAATATTTTACTCCTTGTCTCATTATACCAGAGCTTGGTGTAAGTATGGATAACAGCATTATATAGAACAATTGATCGTCCACCATAATACTTCCTACCTTTAAATTTTAGTATGAGTAGTATATTTTCTTATTTCTTTTGCAGATATAACTCTGTCATATGTATTTGAAATGATGAACCTATCTTTTCCAACAACTTAATCAGTAAGTGAACCTTGGTTATTCCCTTATTTCTACCACTCCTATTATTTCTATGTTATTGACTAGGCTTCAACAATGATATCTGAAAATGTGGCTATCTATCATTGGGGATTTTACTTTATCCCCCCTCCCCCTCAAGTATTGAACACGGCACTTACCATTACCATACCAATCAAATACTAAGGTAGCAAAAAAAAAAACACTATTCAAGTAAGTGCTAGGCCTTGTTTTTTAATTAAGTAACTAGTAATAAGGTTATTATTGTTTATACTTACTATGGTAATCTTCATTTTTAGTATAGCAATGCAAGTAGGAAATATAACCACCCACCTTGTATCTTTGTACTCAATTACTGACCGTCCCAACTTCCCTCCTACATACCACTCTACACGATCAGCACCTACTAAGTACCATGTACGTCTATAACCTATTTATTATTTTATTATTATTTATTTTATTATTATTGCTTATTTCATGTTGATTACCCATATCCTACTCTACTACCACACACATTACCAGTCTCTATATACGTGTATCAGATCAACACACTATCTAATCTGTAAATATCAAACCTTTACATATATGTAATATTGTTTTTTTGTATGTATTTACTGCCAAATCAGCTTAAGTCTCTAAGTCTCCTGAGGAAGCCATTGAGTGAAACGCGTCGGGAAATAAGACAAGACTTACAAATGTTAATATGATCATATGTGATATGTAAACATTGGTTCATTAGATATCTTCAAGCGTTGGATGACTATGTTTAGTTGAAGATTTGTAAATAATCTCTTTGAAGTAAAATATCTTTTATTGTTATTGCAAAAAAAGACGTCTTTTTTTCTCTCTTTTTGTTTACTGAACCCCATGGAAAGCTTTGGGGTTTAGAATGTATACAGCTTCTTTAATAAAAGGAGTATCCAGTGGTTGGTTTATGGCCTGGGAAGAGTTCTGCCTGGTACCACAAATCTACCAGAAGACAGTTTAAAAGCACTGAATAGCTAAGTATAGTTAGAGTAATATATCGCCCATCACTGGACATCACTCTGCTTATTCAGCAGCAACATTTTACCTCTCTCAGTAACAATCTACCACCTGGTCATCATTTTACTTGCCTGGCTCGCCAAAGACATTTGAAGAATTTACCAGAATCTTTACTACTTTGCACCTCTTTCACTACAAAATCTATTTTGAACATTTTGCTTGCTCAACCCTAGTGTGGACAAACAGAAAACTACAAACAAGGATGCAACATGCATTATTGGGGCAATGGTTATGCAAGACATTGATGTTCTTTTCTCATTGCTGGAGGTGAAATTTCAAAGTCGTTGACTGAAAGTATGTGATTTGTGAAATTTATTGGACTGGGCATTTGGCCCATGAACCCATGGAAGCAGCAAACCAGAACATTGTTCCTCATCCTCTCTCCACTTTGTCCAGTGACCAAAGACTTTCCTGGTCTGTCTTCATACAGTATATTCTGGGAAATGATTTCGTTTAATATCAGGCAAGGAGCAGTGGATGAAATCACTGATTTGTACAGCTAAAAAACATTTTTCAATCTGAATTTGACAGCAAACTGTTCTGACAATTGGGTACAACTGGCTACAAGCAATGATAGTACTGTGCACACATGAACTTGGATGATCTGAAACAGGCAAAGATTCTAAATAGCACTATGTCCTACTAAGTTTCTTTTAACTACATCACTTTTCTGTAGCTGAAAATGATCTTTGATGTCAATTTCTTTCAATATTGGAATGAACGAGGAGTGCAGTCAACATAATGGTATTCTCTTCTATTGCAAGCTGAGAATGTGTGCAAGGCGACATAGGAGATTACAACAGTCGTCTCTGGTTGGTTGACCCTTTGATGGATTGCAATATGATGTTGAGAGATGACTGTACACACACGCTTGCTTTTCACCCACCACATTCATAATTGTATGCCTCAGGCAAAAAATATCTAAAATGCATATATGGCTTTATACTGCACCCATCAAATTGATAAAGGCAGCCCAATATGGCTGTGAACACTTGCTCTGACCAAACACCATATTTTTATTCTATAGTAGGAGATACACTCAAATGCAAACAGCCATTACACAATTCCATGCAGATGAGTTTTAATTTTACTAACACGTAACCCAAGAGTGCTAGAGACAGCTAACCATTGCTGAACTGACAGAACCAGTGACACCTCAGGGCATAGAAGAGGAACGAGCAAGTTTAGTCTCACATAAGTCAGCAGAGAGGGAAAAGTCACACACATAGATGATACAGAGCTGGAAAATAGAATTCTACGCATTACACTCAGCACTTTTCCTGCAGAATTTATTAAGTCAACTGGTTAGACATAGGATTAAAAGAAGGAAGTGGGTCAGGTTTGTATTAGATATCAAAGTGTAGTGTACTAGGGAGAGTTAAATAAGAGAGAAAAAAGCAACCCACGCGTTAGATAAATATACAAAGCATTAGTAATCGGATGAAGTCCTATATTTTTGTATGTCATATGAGATACTAACATTACTTAGGCAGAACTATAAATAACTCTGCTCGTTAGCAAAATCTGTGCAGTGATCTCTATAATAATTTTATTTTAAAGAGAATTCCTACTCTAACTCTAAATGTATTTAAATCACTGTTGAATCATGATCGTTAATTAAATAAGATAAGATGCTGATTTTTTAAGGATCACCTTTCTTATATAAGCCGTTGCCATTTATGTTCTGGCAAGGGGTAAATTGGCAATTTGATCTCATCACTTGATTACTAAATCCCAGTGGATCAGGTTGTGTAGTTAAGCAAATTACTTTTTGGTTGTTTATTAAGAAATCTTTTACACTGGTAAGTTGAGCCCAGCAAAGTGGTGTTTTCAGTGTAATTCCTTGCTCTGTGTTTTGGAACAAACTCCCACCCGGACAGACGACTGTTTCAGCTGTCCATTGAGGGAACCTGTAACCATTACTCAAAAACTGACAGAGGTGCCTTAGTTTGTGTCTGGGGTGAAAGTTCAGATGAAGTCTGATACAAAATATCCATTTCTTTTATCAACTCATCTCTAAATTGTGTTTAACACTTAATAACTAAAATCTTTTAGCTTAATTAAGAATGTATATAATCAGATTATTGCACAATAATGCAGGGTACTCAATAAAAGAGAAACAGATAACCACAACACAATAAACCAGAAAACAAAAACAAAGTACCATAGGTGATCCACAAGGCCTAACCATAGTCATATATCCAGTGTATGGAAATCAAATAACCATACCCAAGACAAGAATAAAGATTTAAGAAAGCACAACAGAGGTTAGGTGGACAGAAATTAACAAAAGGGACTTGTAGTTTATTTATTTAGGGTGACCTGGGATCAGGATGAAAACCATGCTACTTAAGGATTGGTCATCGGATACAGAAATCTCTGATAACCAACTCAACATTAAACAGCCCTCTAGATATTTAAGTAAGGGGGTTATTATTTTGTGCATGCTTGCAAGTGTTTAAACATAGGGAGTTGGTGTCTGTAACTAATATAATCTACTAAAAGTGAACATGTTGGAATAATGCAGGGTACTCAATAAAAGAGAAACAGATAACCACAACACAATAAACCAGAAAACAAAAACAAAGTACCATAGGTGATCCACAAGGCCTAACCATAGTCATATATCCAGTGTAAGGAAATCAAATAACCATACCCAAGACAAGAATAAAGATTTAAGAAAGCACAACAGAGGTTAGGTGGACAGAAATTAACAAAAGGGACTTGTAGTTTATTTATTTAGGGTGACCTGGGATCAGGATGAAAACCATGCTACTTAAGGATTGGTCATCGGATACAGAAATCTCTGATAACCAACTCAACATTAAACAGCCCTCTAGATATTTAAGTAAGGGGGTTATTATTTTGTGCATGCTTGCAAGTGTTTAAACATAGGGAGTTGGTGTCTGTAACTAATATAATCTACTAAAAGTGAACATGTTGGATAACTTGCCCTGTAAAGTGAACCCAGGATTACAGAACAGATATGTATCTTCTGGGTTTAAACCCAAATGTGCCTCTCCTCTTACAATGTACCTTCCTTTTGTCCCTTGGTCCTTCTGAGTTTGAAACTTTGTGTGCTTCTTCTATTTTCCATTGCCTCCCTATTGTCTCTTAGCCAAAACTTCTACTCTCTGCTGTCCTGGGAACACTTTGCAAACAAAAAGAGTCCACAAGTTTTCTTTAAGGCTAAGTCTACATGGATTGTTTCTTGGAGTTTAAATGCAGATTTTTGTGTTTTTTTGGTGAATGCACTGCAAAGAAAATGCAGTGTCTGGATAGTGTTAAAATGTCCATAATGCTTGAAAACACCCAGAAACACAATTATGGCTTTTGGGGGGCATTTATGGATATTTTCTCTTATTCTACCTTATTCTTTTTTTCTTCCACAAAGTTTGGTTCAATATGTCCTTATAAACACTTAAAACAAAAAGCTCCATGGGCGTTTATAAATATTTTAAAATAACCTCAGTGCATGCTTGGCAAAAATGTGTCAAATATGTTAAATTGAAAAGTTTACACCAAGTATTTTTCAGTGAGCAGGTGCCAAGACAGTAATGTTTGTTGGTTGTTAGAAATTCTTGTAAAGTGTAGGTGGATAGCCTTAATTTGCAGCATAGAAATACCTGCAGCAGAACAAAATGTACTGAGCGTTGCCGGAACACAAAGGTAGAAAAAGTGATCTAGCCGCAGAATGTAATTAACACCGTGAACAATGAATTAAAGATATACAGAAATTATAATATAACTGAGAGTAGCTCAGAGCTCAGACAGAAAACCACATCCAAGCACAATAATAGAGTAGCATAGTAACACAGCTGTAATAATGTCTTCAGCATTAAAATTGTAACTGGTGTATTCCAGAGGAAATAGAGTATCATAAAAATCTGTACAGGAAGACGAAACTGGAGAATTTCATGATGTGAGATGAGAAAGGCCATACAAAGGTGACAAACACAAGTTATAGTTGCACACTTATCAAAATTGAAAATAAAGCCTTGAATGCTTATAGAAGACAATGCTTTCTAAAACCACAACTTTTGTTTTTTTTTGTTTAACCACAAGGTTATCCATTGCTTTAGGCGGACCTATCATTAATGTATTACATTTTATCAAAATTATGTAAATATACACATTATGTTTTTTGTCCCCTCAATGACTAATTAAGTGCTACTCAAGTGACCTATTTCGTGTCCTCGTGTTCTCTGATTAAAGCTGTTGTCTTGCCTAATATTATTATTATTATTATAATTTCCTAGAATCTAAGCAGCGCCTATGATTAATATGGGACTGAGGTTTGGAAAATCACGCCAACTTAGAAGCATTAGACTTCTTCTCCAACAATAACCTGCCATGCCAAATAGATAAAGTTGACACAATGGATCTGATCTAATAAAGCTCTCCAAGGCTGGAAAGGATACACTTCCATCAGTGAAGCTCGGTGATCTAGCAAACCTGGAATGGATTTCTTGAAAGTAGTTTGCTATTTGTTAGCAATTGTTTTCAATCCTGAACCAGATCCATTCCAGGTTTCTGGATCACCCAGATTCACTGATGAAAGTGTATTCTCTCTAGCTTTAGAGAGCTTTAATAAATCAGGCTCAGGAAAGCAAGATGACATTCCTGATTACTTCCTGTCGCTGTAACAGTTGGATCTAAAAAATCTACACTTGTCAGGGACAAACCTTTTGGTGGAGACACCTTTTACCAATGATAACTGTTACAAAAGTACCTTTTCCTTTCTGGATCTAGTACATAATTAAAAATATTTCCCAACTAATAGCAAATGATTTTTAAGAAATTCATTCTAGGTTTTCTGGATCACACAGGTTCTCCCATGATAATCTATCTTCTCCGGTCTCGGAGAAATATAAAAAATCAGGCCGAGTGTTAGCAGCGTCATTTTTTGATGGTTTGTCCCAACCCCATAAACTGAAACTGCTTGGCTTGGTAATAGAAGTGAAAAAAACATAGTGAGGTTGATTCACTAAAATATTTTAGACTGTTGACACAGCAAAGTGAACTATCTCCTTGCCAGGAGTTTTTCTGTTAGCTTTGTAAATGAGATAAAACCCCGCCGACTTTATTATTCCAAATGCGCAGGTAATATTCCAGTTTTTTCGATTTCCTTGCACATAATTGAGGTTTATTTACCAATGAACTTTTATCACATTCATTAAACTAAGTGAAATATCCCTTGCAAGGTCATGATCCACTTTGGTGTAAGTGAACAGCCCTGATTCTCTTAGTAAATCATCACTAATGAGTCTACTGGATGAGACAACGGGTAATAAAATGAAGGGCCCGGTTTATTAAAGCTCTCAAAGACTGGAGATGATAGACTTCCATGGAAGAACGTGGGTGATCCAGCAAACCTGGGATGGGTCAAGGACCAGGATTGAAAACATTAGCCAACTAATAGCAAATGATTTACGAAAATCTATTTCAGACCCAAATTGTTAAGAATAGATTAGGGGTTGAAGTGTTAGCTTTTGAAAGATGCCAGTGTTAAACACTCTGACTTTCTTTGAGAAGTACCCCTATTGTCTTTAGTAACTTGTTGTATTTAAAATCAGACGTATAGGAAGTCAGAGGTTATACCATGAATAAAGTTCACATGAAATAATACGTTTGGCTGAATTAGTTGATGTTAAATTTTTAAAGTTAGATATAGCTGCAGAGCTGAGCTTGAAAAATTGTTGAAAACTATGATCAGACTAAAGGTTGGGTTAATGTAATTTGTTAGTTTTGGCACGCATGTCCCTATGCAAAAAAAAGCAGCGATGGGGTTTTGATGCACAAAACAAACTAATTATATATTTGGGATATTTTTTCAAGCTCACATTAGTCATTTGCTTATGTTCCCAATTTCAATTAACTAACACCTAAATACCTGATGCTTTGTAAAAATGTCATTGTGTATTACCAATAAAATATAATAACATTAGGCACTGTCATTAGTTTACAATTGTTAAGGAAAATACGTAGAAGGCCAAAACCCAT
The DNA here is from genome assembly GCF_032062135.1 of Pyxicephalus adspersus. NCBI lineage: Eukaryota > Metazoa > Chordata > Amphibia > Anura > Pyxicephalidae > Pyxicephalus > Pyxicephalus adspersus. The sequence goes on from NC_092858.1 coordinate 162,046,948, forward strand.
TTACATTTTTGGAATGCTAAGAAAACAATAATTTGTTTCTGTTGTACATTTTGCAGCCACCAGCAAATGTGTAATAAATGGAACATCTGCATCATAAAGGAAGCAGAAAATATCATAATATTTGGGTATATCATCATTATCAGTAACATTTTTATAACAAACTTTTAATGAAAATCTTACAAATGTAAAGGTTTTCTTCATCATTTCTTCAATGTGGGCTATCGCTAATGAAAGTTTAGGATAAATAGGGGACTTCTTTTGTAGGCCATCAGAAAATCTAAGCGGCTTGCCTGTCATTCAGAGTTACTCATTCACAAAAATCATGCAGTAAACAAAATTGTTTTTTATCTGCAAAAGTGTCCCAGATCTGGTTTTTAGAAAGCACTGAAGCCAGAGGGTTTGACGGGTAGCCAGGTAATTGGTGATCTGAAGACTGGGTGACTAATATTCAAGAAGTAAGCATGAAGCACAGATCCACAGAATGAATAAAGCAAGGCAGGGAGATCCTTGCACTGCAGATATTCAGGTACAGCTCCCTGTCCAGCAAGGAGAACAATGAGCAGCACTATAATGACAACAAATAACACGAAAATTCTGGTAAGACCAGCTGTCAGAGGCAGCAGTGCTTTAGATGATCCCACAATTATACAGCTATGTAGAAGTAGGGCCAGGAGTGCCTAGGCACACAAAGTACATTGTATTTTTCCGACGGAGATGAATACAAAAAAGGCAGGGAGATGTTAAGGCACAATAAACATTTCTAGACATTCCCTATGAGATAGGATATCTTTCTGTCCTAAGGGCCATTTTAAGAGTGGAAAACATATAATTTGAATTGGCTTTCTGGCTCACACACAACTATAATATTGTAATAACTGGGATAACATTAGAAACTTTAATTTACTTTACTTTACTCCTATAAAAAACATGTTTTTATGTTTGGCTTTGTTGGCTATATCTTATTTTCTTACAAGATTAGAACATTGAAATTAAAATAATTTTTATTATTTCCATATTCATGTCATCTTTTTTTCAGTTTCTCCAAAATGCAGCTGCTGCACCCAATAATCGTGTCACTGTTCCATTTAGCATTTTGGTGAGCCAACTATAGCAAGCAGATGCTCAGAGCTATGTATATCTAACCTACATGTGACCTAAGTCAAATGTATTTAGATAACATATATATATATAATAAAGCTCTTTAAAATACAACTACTTTTTCTACTTGTGCCAGCTTAAACTTGCAATTTCTAACTTTATTGCTTTTAGTGGTAGTTAGAAAAATGAATTCATTAGGTCAATCCCAAGCATCTTGTAAAAAGAAAACGTTAACAGTTATTTTATCACATAATCATTGCAACTGTACCAACGTTTGTAAATACAGATTTCTTATTCTAACTTATTCTAACTACAAGACTGCATTGACAAATAGGATTGTTAGGGGGGGGGACAATGGTGTTTTCTTTCTGTGTTAATAAATGTTCTATTTGTTCTTCCTATCTCACCTAATAAAGTCAAATGTCTAAAGCTGCGTACACACCTGCAATTTTTCTCGTTGGAAAGGATCTTTCACGATCCTTTCCAACGAGAAAAGACTGCACGATGCATGAACGATGCTGTACATACAGCACCGTTCATGCTCTATGGAGAGGGGAGGGGGAGAGCGACGGAGCGGCACCCTGCTGCGCGCTCTCCCCTTCCCTTTCATTAGGATCGGTCGTCGTCCATCGTCCATGGATCCGCCAGGACGGTCGTCGGACGATGGACGACGACCGACTGTACACACGGCAGATTTTCGCCCGATAATTGGCCGATACCGATTATCGGGCGAGAAAAATTTGCCGTGTGTACGCAGCTTAAGAGAGAGTGGTATCCTATTTGTGGGGTATATTTTACATTAGGTTTTCTATATGTGAGATAACCATCAGCATGTGTTCCAGGTTCAGCAGAGTTCTAATAAAGGGCCGGATTTATTAAAGCTCTTCAAGTCCGGCAAAGATAAACTATCATGGGGAAATCTTTGTGATCCATCTAACCTGGAATAGATTTCTTAAAAATCATTTGCTATTAATTGGCAAATGTTTTCAGTCCTGTATCAGAACCTTTCCAGGTTTGCTTGATTACCCAAATTCTCCTATGATAGTCAGGCGCTAACTGTACCAATATCTGGAGGAAAAAAACATAATTCTGAGTATGTAGGCACCGCACTTTACAGTTAACTTTTCGAATGAATATCCATGATAATATATTTTTATATATTCAGTGTTTTTCTGCAATAAAGTACTTTATAAATTTAGTAAAATATAAAATAACCATGTTACATGTAGAATTTACATATTTTTGAAGAATAATAGAGATGATATGGAAATCTCTTACTTATGTTCTGTACTTCACATTCACGAAGCTGCCACCATGTTAAACCACTCTCTTTCCCCCTGTATCACTGTCTGTATTAGTCTGTCATTTGCAATCCCTATTTAATGTACAGCGCTGCGTAATATGTTGGCGCTATATAAATCCTGTTTTTAATAATAATAATAATAATAATAATAATAATAATAATAATGCAGTCATGCAGAATAATGATTGTAGAAATTATATTGCTATTCTATAACACCAATGTATTTTCATGGGTTCATTCACTATGTTAAACAATGTTCGGGAAAAGGTTATCTGTACTTATATGTCAACATCTAGAGGTTATCTGTGCTTGCTTGTCAGGATATATAAATAAAAGCAAGATAGCAAAATATGGATGGCCTTTAGCTCCCCTGTCTGAGATCTTGTGGCATGTCAGGCTCAGCAGTACATCTAACGTACATGTAACACAAACAGAGAGGATGAACATTAAGATACAGACTCCCCTCACTTTCAAAACAACATTCATCTTCCACGATAGCAATCTCCTATTACAGGCAACAGCTAATGTACAGCATTAATCTTACACAACATTTTCACTCATTTTTCTTGGGTTTGTAACACTTCCTTTACAAACATTTGTAGTAAGCATTTGATAACTGCCTGAATATTAATGATATTATGTGTATTAAAGTTGATCATCTAGAAAATGCCATGTAATGCCTTTGGACTAAAGTGTTTTTTTTCCTTTCCGAAAATGTTATCCTTGGTAAAGGTTTGTGTATTTCTTCCATATCTGTGCTGTAATCCAGTGGAAAGCCTTTGTGTACGTGCTTTTTGTAAAAAAAAAAAAAAAAGACCAATCACTACTGTTCTATCTCCTTGGACTGGGTAAATTGGTATGTATTAGCCCTCTCCTCTGCAAGCAGTCTGTAGTAGATAGACCTGCATATAGTCCCACATACAGTTTTGCAGAAGATGATGACTAGATTTACAATAGCGTTTGGTGCACACAAAGTGAGTTTTAGGGATGCCTCTGGCATTTCCTCAAAAATTTCCTCGAAGTTCCAATGGATCCGCAAAATTTTGCGAAACCATCCGAAATCCAGGGAAATCTCTATGGAAGGAATATCACGACCGCATTCATAAATACAGCTGTGGAAATCCTCCTGTTAGTGAGTGATCCCCGGGCACTACAGGTCAGAATGAGGGCAAGCAATCCCAGGACTTGCCCTCATTCTGACCTGTAGTGCCCAGGGGTTCACTCACTGAGAGGAGGATTCTCACGGCTCTGTTCATAAATGCAGCTGCGATACTCCTCCTCTCAGAGTCATGGGGCTTGTGTTTATGAATGAGGCGGCCGTGGGAAAAATCAAAGGATTTTAGTAGTCCGTGGGACCACTGCCTCAGAATAAACTCCCTCTGTATCTTTTCCTTTCCCTTCCTCAAAGGTATTCCCTAAATAATGTTTTTTGAACTAAACATTTCGTCCAGCTTCTAAAATGGTCAATTTGTGTTGTTCAAAAGTTAATACAAAGGAGTTGTAGTTCAAAAAAAACTTTTATTCAATAATTTCTTTATTTGTATTCATTTCTTATGGTCCACAAAATGAGATAATGGTGATAGGTCGTCATTTCCCTCTTTCCTATTGCCAAAAATTTGAAGGTATGGGAAAACTGTTAGTCAAAGTCACAGGCAGAACAGAGGAAGCCGGAAAAGCAACATTAGAACAACTACAAAATGTCTTGTTGCCATTTTCAACAATGAAGCAGGACTCTGAAGGGAAATAAAGCAATTGATTACCTAAATATTTTGTATATTACCTAAAGACTAATAAGTCTACCAAAGTCTTAACATTCAAGATTGCAAATATGGACCAGTATGTTCAAATTCTGTTAAATCTGCACTGAATCTTTTAAGCCAATTTTCTTTAGGTAAAATTTATAAAAACTTTGACATGTTTCCTGCTGTACCCAGCGTTTTTCATATAGATAAAACAGTTTTGCTTCCTTAGGCCTGATTTATTAAAACTCTCCAAGGCTGGGGAGGAAACACTTTCATCAGTGAAACAGGTTTGCTGGATCACCCAGCTTCACTGATGAAAGTGTTTCCTTTCCAGCCTTAGAGAGCTTTAATAAATCAGGCCTATTGTTTCAAAACCTTGTTTTTATGTTTTTTTTTTAAAAAATATATGGCCATGGGCACTGCCATGTTAATTTTCACTGCTCTCTGAAGTTTCTGATGTCAAACACTTTGCTCTACCTGCTGGTCAGAGAACATGTCATCCTTGCCCAGGCTGTGGGTGATATATTGAAACTCAGCGTACCATCTTATTATACTTTTTTCTTTTCTAAGGCAAGAAAGAGGTAACATTTTGATTCAAAACCAGATAGGCTGACACAAGCCAACTGATTCATGTGTTGTGTAATTTTTAAATGATGTGTCCACTTTTACAACAAAAGCATAGCGGAATAAAGATTTGTTTCTAATTATTTGTTACCAGTACTTTCAAAGATTTACTCATGCCAAAACTGAATGCTCATTAATGCAAGATCATCTGGTGAGCAGAGAGCAGGAGAAAGCTTTTCAGAACAAGTTATCGAGGAGCTCCTTGTCACTTTTACATTATAATTATAGAATCCCACAGATGTGTTGCCCTGCATTAGGATGTGTAGAAATAGCACAGATACTGTATTTCTATGAGTAAGCTGTGAATGTGTGGTTTTGTACTAAAAACATAGAAAGCTGCATTTTTTATGTTGTAAGTAGAATGTGGAAGGTTTTGCATTGTTGTATGTCTCCTTGTGGGCCAGAATTACCCTCTATCTTTGTTCTGTTGACCATTGTCACTAGTGCACATAAGGAAATTCTACATTCTACATTCTACATTAATACGTAAATATTTGTAATTGTAAACAAATCATAATTGTAACTGGAACAAGAGGGAACAGAAAATCTTTTCGCATGGACACAATTTTTTTTGTTAACTGCGGTCCCAAGTAGTAGAGTTCCACTAGCACTGATAAGTGTGTCGGGGACTAACGTGCATGGGCACCTCACCAAATCATGTGGAAAATAGAAGGTAGGGTTCTCACACAGAATAGCAAAACTGTGCAGTAGATATAGTGGGTTATTAATCAAATTATGGGACCAGAGGATTGGGGTCAAAATGTGGTACAGACCAGGTAGACCTAGAGCAGGAAAAGGGATAGAACAGGCTACATGACAGGGCGGGCAGAGGAGACAGGGAGGGTAAGGGGTAAAATTTAAATTTAAGGGGAGGTTACAAAGAGGTCAAGGATAGAATTGAAGAAGAAGGGTCCTAGGGGTGGAACAGGAAAGGGAGGAGAGGGTAAAGAGGGGTAGAGTTTAGAAGGTTCCGGTCTTTTTGTTGGACGAATGTGAAAAATTCTCACCCTCCCACCCTTGGGGTGTTGGGTTTGTGTAGCAGCGGTTGAGGTCGTGGAAGGCAAGGGTCTTGTGGTGATTTTCATGGCATAAAGGGGAACCATCATTAGGGTGCAGTCGGCTATTCGTATAAGAAAATGGGAATAGCTGGTGGTCGACAAACTATGTCTATGATCCCCGAGGCGAAGCTGGGAGGCTGGGGGCCATGGAGTATATGACTAGTTTGGAGTATATTCTTATGTCATGTGCAGACTTTGTCTTCCAGCACCAGCAACTTTGTTGGTTGCAAAATGTCTGTGTAAGTACATTGTAAAATGTAGTGTAAGGGAACAGTAAAAATAATGGTAATGAGCAAAGTTGATGTTATTGTGGTAATATTTATTTGTTGGTTATTTAAATTGCTTTGTTATTTACATTATCTTTATATAATTAGGAGGTTTTTTTTTTAGTTTGGTTAATAAAACATCTGCTTGTAGCTGATTAAAATTCCAACTGGTAATCTGTGTATTTTTTGGGGGGTAGAGAAAAGGTTCAGAGAGGTGCCTAGGCAGTGGTTAGTTTGTGGTAAAAGACGTTAAAGTACTGTTGAAAAAAAAAAGCTTTGCCTTTAGTTATACTTTAATACACAGTGAACCTCTTTGAAGGAGAATTGCTAAAACAACTTTAATAATGGATTTCCTATTTAAAACACAAAGTTTTAGCTTATCTAACGGTAAATCGAAAAATCACAAAGTCAATTTTCAATGGTTCAAAACAAACTAAATATACTTGTGATATCTAATTCCTTTTTAATTCCCTATTGTCTCTTTAACAAAACATACAATACAATACCTTAGTTTGGCCTTTATATGATTAAAAAACATTGCACAAGCTGGAATGACTCAGTAGCTTTTTAAATGTTTATTAGCCTTATTATCGTAGCTACTGAAAGGAACGTCAAATAATGAGTCAGCTGTGTAAAATAACATCTAAGAAAGAAGAATTCTTTTACCGTTATCCCGCTATTACGTATGTCATATGCGGTGGATTGCCAACACAGTCCGAACAAAAGCGTCTGACAACACATAGACGGGTCTTGGAGACAATAGAACTACTTTGAGCTTTTATCTCTACTATGGAACAAGGCAGGTATTAAAATATCCCCCACACATTGGCGGTTTATTACTTTGACATCACAGTCTTTTATTGTATTTTGGGTATGATACCTGATGAATCTAGCAATGATATTCTGTCTATGAATGAAACAATGGAAGGCAGTGTTAAATTCAGAGCCCACGTAATCCATGCCATGGGAAAAATTAATTGCTGAAACGAAGATAATTCGCTACATAGAATTATGGGTACATATGAAAACATCATAAGAACTGAAAGTGCCCAAAAATAAAGACAATAAACAGTACAATAACACAGTAGTGTTGTGTTTTTAACACAATAACACAGTACAATACTGTACAACACTGTACTGTACAACACTGTACAATAACACAGTAGTGTTGTGTTTTTTAAGTGAAGACAACTTTGAGTTAAACTGTTTACTATTTAAGCTGTGCCTTGTTTTGGTCAATTTTGTATTTTTACGTGCCTATTCTTCTCTACTTATTAATATGTCATTATGAGTATTTGAAAATGTATCAGGAGGTCCTAATTTGATTTAAATCAATCAAACTGACACTCACTCAAGAGTTCTTCTGCTTGAAGTGGTCCTACTTGCCTTTTCTGGCAGGTCAACTTACACCACACTTATGGGTAATTTACAGCTAATTGCAGGTATACCATACCAGGGAAATGCTTGCCTTAAATTGTCAATAGCCTCGTCCCTCTTTAAAATTCATGGTTGGTGCTAAAATTTGCCGCTTAATATTTAGGCATTGCATGTCTCGTACTTTCTGAAGCAACATACTAACATACAGTGGAGCAGTAATAATACTTAAGGGATTTTCTAGACAGCAAGGGTAAAGGTAAATGTACAGTACCGCTCTTGTCTTTTCACAGTCCACTGCCTGAATAACAAATAAATCTTCAATGTGTTTTGTTTTTTTCAATAATGTAGTGAAGAGGCCACATTGTGAACATTTTTATATGTACACTTATGTAATCTTTATAAAAACAGGCCATTGGGTTGACTGGTGGATAATAATGCATTTAAGCTTTTAAAAAGTGTAGTTAAGAAAAGGTTGAGTGGCAATCATTGTTCATATAATTTAATATGCTTCACAAATCAACAGTGCTGGGTTTTTTTATGTATACATATGAAAATATACTAAAAGAATATACATTCCATGTGCCTGCCATTTCAGACGCGAAATGAGCTGCAGCGTTCTGTCGCAGAGGAGGTTGGGACCCTTTTTTTGCACACAGCATGTTTTTAAACTGCGCATCTAAAAGAGTCCAACATTTCTTCAGACCTAAACAACTTAAATCTTTAGATAACAAAAGCTGAATTTATACCATATGTTGTGTTTAGCACATGTTAACCCACATTAGATGGGCTGGATTTGACTACATTGGCATGCTTTTTTTACCACATTAAATTAAGTTTTTTTTTCACAAAAGCCAAAATTCTTATCTTCCCTTTGTGCTACTTTTCAATGTAGTATGTCCCATTTTCAGTTAATTTGCATCAACTGAGTGCATTAAATTGCTAATATTGAAAACAATGACTTTCAGCTTGTTATTGCTGTTTTTACCAATGCAGACCAACAAACATAGTATGAATAGGCCCATATATGCCCTTTAAAATATACTGCACTGCCATATTTTTGACCTTTGCTGCCTCCAATCCCCAATGCCAGTCTTATACTCACCTGTTCAGCCAGATATCACTTACCATGCTAAAGAGCTACTTGGTAAAATCTTTTTTGCACACTCAATCATTACTTTGAAAGATTGGCATTCTGCTAGAATTCCACCCAAACAATATATTTTTCCAAAATGAGAAACTTATAATAATTATAGTAATAATAAAATGCATCAGTGCAATACTTAAACTACATTATTATATAAAAATCTAAGCAACATAGAGCTAATAATCCAAGGGCAGGTTCAGACCTGCAGTGGGAGCACTTGATCTCGTGTTGCTCCTGGTGGCTGGCACCTTGCCATCTGCTGGCACTGCAGCACTGGTTTAAAAAAGAACCAGCATTTGACTGAGGGTGGCAGTGAGCTGTATCAGACTGCTCACTGTGGCCCCCATTAATTTTCTATTGAGCTGGCACAGCTAGACACTACATTGGGTGTCTTTCCCCAAGGCAGCGGTTTACTGGGGTGAGGAAGCGGTAACATTAACGCAACCTCTCCACCAGCCTGAACAAAGCTTTAGTACCTCCTTGTATGCATACTCAAAGCCTGGATATACTCTTACAGTTCTTATCCATGCCTCTTTAAATATCTATCATCAACACTGCAATAAATTCTCCTTTCTGCATTTATGTTCTTTTCCCTGCTGTGGCACTTTATTAGATTTTATTTGCAAAGTTCCCTCTTTTTTCCTCACTGCTCAACATACTTCCATCTAATTGCTGTGCTGTGATGTCTCTGCCCCCTCTATTCCCTGGCACCATTTGCTCATTTCAGGTAAAGGTGTAGCAAATATGGCATTCAGAGCCCAGCTGTAGACACTTTGTATAGTATTTATTCATCACATTGTATAGTAGCAGTTTGATATTAGTGCTTTGATACTGTGGATTTGTTTCAAATAAAAGTTAATTAAAGGCAGACTGCTAAATGAACAGATGAAATAGATATGAGAGTTGTTTAACTTGCAAAGGCACGTAAAAATAGAGAATACAGTGATTTTCCTTCAACAACCCCATACTTTGTAAATGAACAGTTAAACAGCAGAGGTAAACTGATGATAACTTAACATTCTGTTGTATCCTAATATCAGCATGTCCCTTGTCATTACATTTGCATGCAGCACATCTGATTCATTGATCTGTACAGGGCTTTGTAAGAGGCTGATATCAATACAATCAGCTGTACTAACATCTCTAAAGCAGGTCCCTTTCTGCCCTCATTAGTTTTATCTTCTGCCTGCTATGTTACTATAATAGTAACTCAGTGGCGAAAATTTTTCAGCTAATATAGAACTGCAAAGGGGAAAAGATCAAAGGTAAAGGTGAGTGGATAGGTAAGTTTTGGTAAGACAGGTGGGTTTTGGAAACAGTCCTTTTGCAACCAACAAGCATTTCTACCCTTGTGTATTCAGGTTATACAAACCCTAACCTACATCAACTAGACCCCCATCTGCCAGCTAGATTACCATTCTTTGTAAAACACTGATGACAATCACTCCTGAAAAAGAAAGATACATGATGGCCTAATTTCAAGAGCTTTTTGGATGGAATGGTCTTTCACCTGATGCCAGGTGTTTAAGTGTCTGATTTAGACATTTCCAATATTAACACGGAGAATGATTCCACAATATGGAAGAATGCATACGAATTGCTATTGGGTATTAATAAATAACTTTATAAATAAATCGCTTTAAATAAAGTAACTAATAAGGGCTTCATATTATAAAGTGCTGATTAGTGCTGATGTCCACTTTTTACTTTGGTAAATAGAACAATATAACTGTAAAATAGAGGTGATATAAAAGTCATGGTGATGCTCAAAGTCTTTTCAGCTAACTGCTAATTTTAAAAATCTAAAGAAAATTAAAAAAATGTGTCATTATTTTAAAGAAAGAAATGCACTTTTAACATTTTTAAATTGGCCTCATAGGCTACCCTTTCTCTTCCATTTCTGGTTAAATTGATGATATAGCTTTGGTTGTTTGATTTGTTTTCTTGTATTCACTATCAGGATTTTATTGTAAGTTTAAGCCATCATCAGGTGTTTTGTTCTAAGTTTTTTTTGGAAAATCTTTGCCAACAATGATAGTCTGGCCTTGAAAAGGCAACTACTGTACGCTTCATCACAGCTGTGCATCTGTCTCGTCATTCAGCATTGCCAGATTGCTTCCAATCTGTCCCACCATTGTGAAACTGCAGCTGCACTTTCCAACTTCATGCCCTCTGTCTATGAACATTCTGATTACATGTGCTTCTATGCCTTCTGATCACACAACAAAAAAGGTTTATACATATTGGTGGTAATTCAGTTTACCGTATCTATCTTTAAAAAACAATGTGTAGATAGCACAAAACTTCATGCAACATGGCATTTACAGGGCTATAATGCCGTAAAAGAAAGTCAAATAGGTTTCAAATGTATTGGTGTTCCACATTTCAGTGAGTCTCAGCTTAAGAACTATATACATGGATTCACATATAAAAAATGTAAAACATTGATATGCCATAAATTAGCTTGGACAGGTGCACCTAGCTGCCTACCGAGTTCTTTTTAACTAATATCTTATGAGTAACAAAATGTATAAATTTTCTTTGTTAAGATCACCATGATGCTGGTGCTTAATATAACTAAGCCTTGAGTTTGCCCGGACCCCATCCATGTTCCCATAGCTGGTAGTCCTATGGAGACCTGAGGCTTTCTAAATATCAGCTTAGTGTGGCCTCATCAACAGCATGCCATATCCACATATCCACAGGTTCTTTACATGGTAGTCATGATGGTGGAGTGGCATGAGTGGGCTTCTTCTGATTTCCAGTTACAGCTATATTAATTCTGCATGAACTGGTTTATAAGATAAGAGGACAGTGACAGGTTCACTTTAAAAATAACTTTGAGATGGTGACAGTGATTACTTCTGTGCACAAATGTGGTCTATAAATACACAACACATTGCCGGGTACAGTTATGCGGTCATTCTTGAGTATCTGTTATCTCACCCTCCCTCCAACCATTCATTATCTGAATGACAACATAAACCACAGATTTCGCTGAATAATTTCTCGGCCTGGGACACTTCCTGCGTTAGAGCAAAAACTCATCAGACTCAGCATAAATCACCAGTCTAATAACTACAGCAATTAGGAAAAAATGATTTAATTGCATCTCAAATTTTCATTTAAAATTCTGCCAGCATCCGTATTGGCCTTGACTTCACATGCACTCGCAATAGGGTACAAGCATGAGGTAACAGCAATTATTGACTTCGGCGTCTAATTTTCATAGCTTGGACGACCTTCACATTGATGAAACATGTAGATATCGGCTGTGAGGACAGCAGAAAAAAGGCATGAGCCCAATTCAGTTCAATTTTCAACTGCGGAGTTCACCAGGACAAGGTGAAATTAATGTCTGGGCATATTGTATTCTTAAAACAGAAGTCTATTAATATTCATGTTGTGAGCAGGCACAGAGAGTGAAAGAGATTGATTGCTTATATTTTGTGTTACTGTAAATATGTTTTTATTGATAGAATTGGCGACAAAAAATGACAGCTGTGATCTGAAATTGTTGGATATCCCTGATTTGACTTTGCTGAGTAAGGTTTTTTCAAATCATTTATTTGTGCATTGTACTCTCCCTACAACCTAGCTTCACACCTATTGATCCACATTTTTTTAATTGCTTATTGCAGGTGCTTTGTCCTGCGTTGGAATGGCCTGAAATTGTTGCATCTATGGGCCTGATTTTTTTAAAGCTCTCCAAGACTGCATAAGATAGAATATCATGGGAGAACACTGATGATCCTGCAAACATGAAAAGAGTTTCTTAAAAATTGTATGCTATTAGTTGGCAAATGTTTTTCATCTTGGACCAGATCCATTTCAGGTTTGCTATATCAATCAGGTTCTCCAACTTTTCCAGTCTGGGAGACCTTTAATAAATCAGACCCAATATACTTGCATTGCACTATATCATGGTATTATAAATTACAGTTCTCATACAATGCATGGCAAGGGTAGCAACTAAAGCAATTTGCAGATAAGAGTATGTAGTTAAAGTAAATAGCAAGATGCATTCCTGATGGTATAGGAGAATGCCAAGCCAATGGGAACGCTGAACGTTCCAATAGGAATCCTATTTACTTTACTGACAGAATTGCAGTCACTGATTACCAGCCATGTTATTATATAGATAGCTCGATGGCTCAGCTCATAGTTCAAATTCAAGCATGCCTATTACAAAGCTTAAGACACAATTGAGAAGGAAAAGAAAAGTGTGTGCCCATGTGAGATTCTCTGAAGAACATCATCTGAATGTGTAGATCTCCTTTCAGTCTTCAAATTCACCAAAACCACCCTCATTTTGTTCTCCCATTGACTCAAAACCATTACCCATGGTGATGATATAATCAAATTTTGGAGGAATGAAAACTCTCAGTTGAAAAATATGTGGACAGGTTTATAGTGACAACTTGATATCCCAAGAGCACTTACCAGCCTTCTGCTTTAAGACCTCACATCCATCACGTGTCCTATATTGTACAGTATATATTGTTCCACATCCACTAAGCATCTGTCATGATCAAAGAAATTGACTGCACTTTGACATTTACCAAAAGCTGCTATTATAGTGAACTCCACTACTGACTCTCCAGTGTATGGAGATCACATAAACTTGGGCCTTGTCCCAGCTTTCCAGCTAGAGGCGGGTATGGTTCTAGCTGATAATGGCCATGCTTGGATCCCACTTGGAAGATAACTAATATAGAGGAGAAAAAATGCATTTTCTGCCCACAAGCCCCTGTGTTGTGGAACTGATTGATTTAGACACACAGCTGGCCAGACATTTGAGACAATCTGTCATTTCCGATTAGCGAGGTTGAAGAGGACAGTTTAGGAATGTATGTGATGGTCATGTTATCAGTTCATTTGTTGTTTCTCAATGTTACTAGTAGATTCATCCAATCCCCTTAGCTCATGGTGTTACAATGCTGCAGTATGTAGATTTTTATAGAAAGCTCACCTAAGATGTGTAAGAAGTCTGGTAGTTTATACCTTTGTGTTCCAAACACACTTCAACAGCTGAATTTTAATCGTTTTGGGCATCTGAACATATAACTTATTTGGTTTATCTCCAAAATTGTTTTTAAAAAAAATTAGGTTCAGAAGGAAATTATTTTTGACGTTTGACGTGTGCATCTTTATAAAAATGGTACAATTGAGATTTTAGGCACCTTCAGATTTGATGAAGGGATGGAACTGTGAAGGAACAGCCACCAGTTTTGTGGTAAACAGTGGTTACCTTGCAGACAATCTTTTACCCATTATTGACTTGACATGTCTTGTTCTGCATGAATTGTTAAGGCAGCTTTCTTGGTAGAGGAACGGAGTTCAATTCTTTTTGTCAGACATATTGAGGAATATTTGAGCAGCAGGAGAGTTGCAGAAACCACAGATATGTGAAATAAACAAAGTAAAAGTAGGGAGGTTTTTGCTCAATGGGTCCTCAGGTACAACTTCCTCTCCGGCAAAGAAAACAGTGAGTAGCACAGCAGTGACATTATTATTATTATTATTATTAGTGTTATTATTAATATTACACCACCAAACTTCAATCCACATCTTGACATATTAACATTCAGAGGTAGCAGTGCCATTGATCCTATATATTAGAGCCATGGGATACACAGAACAGGATGTTTTCTGCTGTCTTTTGGAAGACATGTCATAAAAAGGTAGCAGGGTAGAGTACTGCTTAGGCACAATTCATATTTGTTGACCTTCCCTATGACATGGATTTTTTTAAAATCAGGTCAACTTGTTATTTTGTGTGTGTTAACTGGAAAAATGTGAAAGATCAACTAATAGCATTGCCTAAATTTTTCCTAAAGGATGTAGGGACCTATTTATCAAAACATTGATGCTGAGTCTGCTCGGCAGTCATAGAAAAAACTTGAAAATTTAAAATTTTAGTTTCACGGGGTGTATTAAACAATCATTGGGTTATTATTCCAAAACTGATAAAGTGAGGGTAATTAGCATGTGTTAACCATTATACGGTGTCATTTTATGGATTCCTCCGGTTATTATAAGCAGTATTAGATGCATCATAATCTAAAAATATTGGATCAACATAGCTAATGCCTAAAAATTCCATTCAATTGGATAAAAAGATTACCAAATTCTAAAAAGTAAATGCTTTGTAATGCATACAGAACAGTTTTACTGGTATGTCAATGACAATGGTATAGTAATATCTAATCAGATCTTGGATTTCTCAAATTCTGAGTTTTTATCCGGGGTTGGAAAAGCTTTGATTAGAGTCAACAATGACTGGAACTATCCAACCACCACTATTCATAAAAAA
>NC_092858.1:162062257-162077822 GCF_032062135.1 Pyxicephalus adspersus
ATTCCTTCTTAGAAGAAACAATCCGTAAATTTCCTTAAGGCGATGAAGATGGCTTCATGATAAATGGAAAATTAATGAGCCTGATGAGTGACAGTCATTTAGAATGTCTAAAAAAAACAGAGACCTTAAATTTCATATACACATCTAAATTTAAATACTCAAAGCCTGATGTATTTATGAGATGGCGATGGCTTGATTCATCTCTGAGTGACCTCTCCCTTATTCCTTTGCTTCTTTTTTTCTAGTCTGATTAATTATCCTTTCCATTTTCACTTTTAAAGACTGTTTAGCATATTGACAATTGAATTGAATAATTTAGCCTATTTGAAATGTTATATATATTAAACTCTAGCACCAGAATTAATTCTGCTCCTTAACGACCCATCACCCTCTGGCCCATTTACCCCAACTGTTTAAAGTTACCATCTCTTTACTCATTCACCAGTCAGTTCACCCATGGGATTAATTACAAGACGTTCTGTAGAAGTTACATGTTACCAAGGGCAGTTTCCCCACTTTTAAATGGGAGCACTGGGTATTCATGTAGCCAGTGGACAAGCGTCATCATTGCACAGCGGAGGAAATGGCCTGAGGTCAATGTTTCTCTATTTTAAGGAAGTACTGCTATTAAACTAAAACGCATTACTTTTCCCTGTATAGGAAAAGCGTAAGTTCTCTTGAAAAACTCTACAAAATGATAATTGATGTATCTGAGCACACTTTAAAGATATTTACCAGGGTGCAGCTCTCTGAGATATTTCCAATTTCCCACCATTCCAGAAAGTTTTCAGAGGCAGTGAGGGATCATGGAGGCATGAATTTATCTTTTCTGTGTGAAGGGGGTTTCACAATGTGCTGTCCCTTTAAGGCACCATGTCCTCCAAAAAATAACATCTTTGAATGTTTGAAGTTGGTGCATGAAGAAGCCATATCCTATAACCTTTGCTTCATGGCCAAATCCAAGGCCATATTGATACACAAACCTTTACAAACTTACTAGGTGCCAAAGTTGATCTGCCTCTTGCCACATTTTGCATTATCCTATTGGCCAGTTAAGCCAACTATCATAGTGATAGGTCAAAAGGGATGTTTGGAAGCCAGGCTTGGCAGTAGGCTTGGCACTACCCAAAAGCTTTGCCTGTCGGTACTGCTCAGCATTGAGCCATGACATGAAAGTTCTGAGGCTGTTGTAGGTATGTGCAATGACCTATGGGCACCAGATATTCCACCTATAGCAGTTCCAAGTTCCACACCCTATCCTTACGCTACTTAGCCTTTAGGAGTAAAGGTTGGTCATTACTCTAACTGCTACTGTAAAATAAAAAAAAAGAAATACCTATAGGGTCCAGTTTCTTTAGCAAAACCCATTCAAAAAGACCATGATAAGTTGGTGGGCCCGAGAAGTACAAAGTTATCCAAAGAATTTTACAAAACTTCCGTGTTGTTTTTGGTTTCCAGCAAATAACTTTTAATGATGAATCCAAGCATGTAGTGCATTTAGTATATCACGTCGTGCTGTACAAATTGACATGACAAACTGTTCATAAAGTAATGTGTATTCATTTAGTCTAGTTACTCTATAATTAACATCTTGAAAAGGAAGAAGAATAAAGAAGAAGACAGTGTTGATTTCTTTGTTCCGTTGCTGCCGTTCATTGTAAAATGAAATGTAGATGTTTTTCATTTTAACAAAAGATATTTAAGAATCACTCTTTCAGAAGCCAAAGCCTCATAATAACTTTTAAGTGAGTTCTGTTCTCCATACTGATCTTTATGTTAAATGTTTCATTGCTTGTTCATTCAAACATTTCAACGACACTAACTAAACCTTCAGGGCTAAGCTTAGACCACCTTGTTTTAATGATAGCTTCTATCATTCCTCCTTTCCATTTCACAAAAATGCAATATGAATAGCATATTCGATAGATCCTATTATGTGAAAGGAAATTAAAACTGCATTGGATATAGGAATGGCATAAATTCATATTATAAATTTAAAGACAGAATGTTAAAGGGCTAATTCAGGAAAAATGTGAATTTAGCGATTGGATAATTTAACGCTAGCCAGAACAAACTGCAGCTGTGCTGAAGTCAGAAAGTCAACATACAATAATTTCAAATACTTTATCAATACTAATAAAAAAATCATACTTATTTTTACAAAACCATTAGGAAAATTGGGTGCATTATGGTTTACAATCCCCCCAACCTTTATTTTTAATAACATTATTTAAATGAAGACATGGCATAAAAGTGCAGAAACAATGGGGATAAAATAATATGAGAGAATGGAGACAAACAAACAGATCCTCACCTAATGTATTAGGTGAAAAACAATTTAATGACATGTCCTGCAATGGTCGCAAGTTAACTTGCAGGTGCAACTAGTGATCCGAATAAAAAAGGTAATGGCATCCCCTTCTCTCCAGGTGCAATCAGGAGTTCTTACAGAGCACCACACATTATACAGATCTGCTGAATAACATAATTCAAAGTACAAGCTGTAGGGATTGGGTATGCAAAATAGTAAGATGACTAAGGCCCCAAAAAAGAGGGACAACTGGCCAAGGGTAACAGAAAGACTTCCATAGAAGGTTCTGAATAAAGAGTCCATCCCTCTGAATCAGGGATAGTTGGAAGGTATGTTTTAAGAGCTCATGGAGCTTCTACTTCCTACCAGATCTGTTTGTTTCCAAAAGCTTGAATCCTATTGGATACTGTTGTTTCTCCTACTGGCTGATGGGTCACCATCTTGTCTTGGTGTTATAGCAGCCAGTGGGAAAGAAACACAACAATATTTTGTGGCTATAAGATTTCTTTTAAGGGACATACAAATTGTGACCTATTTATTATATCATAGGTCTCAAAACATTGTTTCCTGAAGAAGAGGATATAACCGCGAAACGAGTCGAAACTGTTATATTGTTATGAGACTATGGCCCTAACTCATCAAGCAGAATCGTACGCTCGCTCGCGCATTCGTATTCGCAATCCAAAATCGTACGCCGTCGCGCAATTCAGCAACTGAAAAAGCTCGCGGTTGGAGCCGCGCATCTCCGGCAGCTTTACACTGGCGAGCTTGCATTAAAAGTCACTGTTCCCCTAAAAAATCATTCTTTCTAATGGCACACCTTAATCGTGCAGCTGAAATCTAATCGCCTTAATTGGCAGATTCGCGCCCCCTATTGCTCATTATTATGAAGGCAGGAATCCGGCTGGCAGTGAGGAGGCGAGTGTACGAGCGCACTCGACTCCGGACCGCGGGAAACCGCGCTGGCTGGTCGCGCGTACGTTCGCGCTTCCAGCGAGCGCGGATTTCATTGATGAATCAGGGCCTATGTGAGAATGCTATATATATATATATATATATATGAGACTATGTACTGGTGATACATTCTATGTACTTGATACACTACTAGATAGGCCTGTTTTTATGTTTTGTCTTTTTAAATGTAGAAATAAAAGCTTTGTATGGTTTTAGAATATGCCTTAAAAGTCCCGTTTCTTGGATGTGTAGTGAAAAAATTGTCTATGACTATTTGGGATGTGGCATATGTATTGTATTTTTATGAGAATATATTGTTCAAAATTCAGCCAGCATTAACTCTATTTGGTGTATTTTTTTTTAGGGGACTACAGCTTTTAAAGCTATATAGAGATGCCATCAGGTTCCCTCTGTATCCATAAAAAGTACATTTTTGCTAAAGGTGGGCTTTAATATTTAGTGTGATTTTTATTTGTTTGAGCATTCTGGTACTAACAATATGCTGGGGAATGCAAATAAAACTCGGAGGATGTAACAGTCTGCTGTAACGGCTTTCAGGACATCCCAGCAAAAGAAAGAATTGAATTGCATTCTGCAGATTCTGCTATAATGCTGGAATATCTCATTACGATTTAAGACTCCTGAATACGATTTTGACACGTATTGTACAACACAGATGTTAAAAGCACAGGGTCTGCATCTGAGCTCAGTCTCACACTATATCCTGTTGTGAAAAACACAACACCTGCTTCATGAGTCAAAGAATATAACTAAACTAACACCAGGAAACAGCCATTTTCAGACGTGGTTAATGAGTTTATTTTAAGGAGCTGCTTTTAATCGGATAGTCCGGAATTAGTTCATTTGGCACATAGCGGCACCATTTACCAAAACATGTGCATGTTACAGTTTACATTCAGAAACTGTTTTTATGAGATTTAGTAACATTTTTATATAATATTTTATTATCTCACATGTACAATTAGGTTTTGGAAAATAAAATTGTAACTATGAGAAAAAATGACATAGCACAGTCTGCTACTAGAATTCATATAATAGTCTTCCTTGTAATACATTTTAACATTTTGTATCCTGCTGGCAGGTCCATCATTTTCCCACCTTCTGTTATTGGGTGACAATGCAGTTTGTGTCATTGTCACCCTGCAGAAATGGTAGAAATAGATGCATGTGTAGTTTTTATAAGATTTTAGGCAAAAAACAGAACATTCCAGATTAAACCATATGAACACTGACTATGGTAAACTCTCCAGCTATTTATTATGGCTTTTTCCAACTCACTGTTGCAAGAAAATGGAAAAATGATGGCTCTGTTGGTTCCACAGTTGCAAAATATAATTAGAGGGTGGATCTAGCAAAGATTTTTTTGTTAATAGTAACAATAGACTGCATTATATACAGTATGTCATGCTTGATTTTGAGGCCAAAACAAGGATATAAGAGGAGTGGCGAAAACGCCAAGACGTGGGAGTGTGAACAATTAACAAAGCCTAACTGGTCCAATGAACCTACTGGCAATATAAATGTATGCAACATAAGCCACCCCTGCAAGGTAATATTTGACCAGTACCAATTTAGGTTAAAATCACAATTTGTATAGGTTTACAAAAAGAAAGAATACAAAATTTACAATTTCATCAATGGATAAAAGACAAAACTTACATGTACCAACATCATTGGGCATACATGGTGTACATTACAATCTCATGTATCTTTCTATCTTTCAACACAATTCACAATTCACAAGGGCTTCCTCAGAAAATAGAAAAATGAAGAGACTAGTACGTCCTAGTTGCAATCTTAAACCTTCTGCTCCCAAGATGAAAAATTCACTGGTTGCCAAGTATTCCCCTGTATATGAAGGACTCTGGGACAGAGCGGAGCAGATGGCACTAAGGTCCAGGGATGGTCTGAAAGGTATGATGTATTACTTTAATCAATCAGCCCCAGAATACTTTAAAACTTTAATAGTCCAGCTTATTTCATTTTATTTAAGGTAGGGGCATGGATGAAATAATCCAAATTCAGTATGTCACAGTCTTTGTAGGTTGTCCATACTTTTACCAGTTCCATTTGATGATCTATAGAATTGGTTTACATTACAAACAAATTATTTTTAATTAATAAACTAATTTAATAAAAATAAATCCAAGTTGTCCCAATGAGAGGAAACCACACAGTTTTAAATTGGTGCTGGTCCAATAATACATTGAAGGGATGACTCTCATATGTTAGATTTTGATCTTCCATTTTGTCAAGTTGAACTAATGTGGTCTTTACTGAATAGTAGGAGACAGGATCATCCCGACAAATCCTCCCCTTTGGCAAAGGTCACAGGTGAAATGCGTAGGCACTAACAACTAATTGTGATATTCTGGAATTTTAATAGATTTTTTTTACCATATATGATTCTGATATAGTCACTTTATGAAAATATCTTTCATATGATGCTATGATTTTATATAAAGTGAATCTCTTGTCCATACTAATACTCCTGTCTATGAATGTACTAATAATGGGATATATATGGGGATATATATGGCAATAAATACAAAGAAACTACATAACTACGTAACTACTTAAACCACGTAAAAGTATACAACAACTATCCAAGAAAATCTCACCGCAGTGCTAATGCTGAAATACTATTTCAATTAACTTTAACATGAGGGTTATAATATTGAAAATCATCATATTTAGCAGAATGTTTTTAAAGCTTCTTAGCTGGATTCCAGCTTTACAGGATTAGGGACAGTGCAAGTTTCTTGTAATGCTTTAGTATATGCCGATGAAACGTGTGTGCTCAGAGTTTGGAGTTGAGCTGGTAAAACTGTGCACAACTACATTCTTAGATAAAAATGTAGGCACAATGTCAGTGTAAATGCTCTTTTATATTGGCTGGCGTATACATTCAAAGCAATGCATGTAGATAGAAAGGAAAAATTGCCTTTGTTGAACTTTGCTTTTAAAATTTTAGGCCAAGAGACATAGGCATAGAATCTGCATAACTTATTGAATGATGTGAGTAACGTTCTCTGCAGCATTGTACTGTAAGTGTAGGGTGTTGTGATCATTTACTCCCAGATGGGAAATCCAAGACCCCCTGGACTTGCAGAAATTGGAATTACCTATACCGTGCATCAATAAACCTGGGAAAGCAACTTCAGTAGAACAATCTTTCTTCATGTGACATTTCTAGAAACGAGGTAAATACTACAATAAATGTTATTTTTTCACATGTACCGCTCTATACTTTTTAAAAATATAAATTCAAAAGCAGGCAACATTGGTGCAAGTGTGGTTACTAGTGTGCGAATGGACGGACTATGATTGCTGTCCATTTAGTGATATACAGTGTAGTTGTATGGATATAACAGAGCAGAGCATCTGTGCCACTTGGATGAATACCACCCTATAATGAGCCTGTAAAATGGATATCTCAGCCTTTCCGCTTTTGCTATTTTTCAAATACCTGTTTATTGTATCACACTTGTCATACTTGTAAACCAAGTTTAAATATAAAATCGTGGATTAATGCCACTGTTGGGACGATTGAAGATCTATTAATCCCAAGTGCAGGATTTTTATGTGAGACATGCTTTTTTCCTCGTGTTTACTGTTGCAGAAGAGTTTAGCAAGAGTTTAGTAAAAGTCCATCTCCGGCTCAGTGACTTTGTCATCCGAATCCACCTATTATCCTGTTTATCTTGTCTAAGAATATATCTTGAGTTGTTGCTCAAGAATACAGGAAGAGTTGAACTTTCCGTTTACCTCCACAACCCATTAATTATTCGCTGAAGGATACTGCTAATCATATATTAATAACAGGAAGCTGTTGGCATGACTTGATCATAGATATGTAAATGGCTATTTAAAAATAAGTCTCCAAGATAAGGCATTCTGCTCAAAGTTTAAGAGGAAGGAAAATGAAAAGTACAACATTTAGATAAGCCATTCCGTAAAGGCGCGTAGGAGGGAGGAAACAAGTAAGGAAGGGAGGTTGAGTATAATTCAACAATTCATTCAGTTCACCTGTTAACACACAGACAAAGTCATACACATTTAAAGTAATATTACATAGATCATAAGTCAACGGTTCAATTATCATTTTGGGATCAATATTTATAATTAATATTAAAAAACAGATTGACTGACACATATTGGACCAAAAATATTTTTAGTTTATGCATATAACAATCTCACACTAAACTATGAAACCAATTCTATAAAAGTAGACATACGGCTCAGTTCTGAAAGATAATAGGAATGGAACAGAATAAAAATGCTGATGTTTACTAAAGTTACTGCTTTTTGAAAGATGAAGATCTAGCCACTGCATATAACTATAACAAACTTTGCATTCTGGGAACACTTCAACAATAGTGGGTCCAAAGAAAGACAAAACTCTTTAATAAAGTGGAACTTCATTTTTTTCAGTATTCTGTCTGTCTGTGTGAAATTCAGTGATGTCTGTCTTCGTAGATTAATCACACCCTATTTCAGCCAACACATGTCTAAAAGTTCTAGCATTGTAAAATCACGTTTTTTTGTTTAGGACCCAGTACTGGAGTACCCCTTGTCTCCTCCTGATGGTAGCCCTGGGATGTATTACCACACAACCTTGGACCACAGTACTCCTGAGACTGAGAGGCACCCAGTCAAAGAAGACTTGCCCATTGCCACCACCATGAAAAGACCTTTGATGTGACCGAACTTACCCAATTATTGTGCACAATAATAAAGGTAATAGCGGGTGTTTTTGAAAGGAAAAGGTAAGCTGGTGGTCAATGTTATGGCTTAATTTGCTTTTATAAAGAAACAAAAAATGTATTCTGATCTTCAAAGACAATAATTCGCCAACTATGGTTTTAATATAAGTATAGGTAGCAGCTTGTATTAGGAAATGCCTGCAACCAATTTTGGTAGCTTCCTTTACTTTGTCCACCAAGTGTACTTTCCTACAAACACATGATACATTATCCTAACCCAGCTGTTAGCTTATGAACATAGCCATGAATCCTTGAAGCTTGATTCTTTAAACAAGTAAAATATATATTGTTCCGCCAGGACATTTCATTATCCGGAAAACACTGAGTCAATGTTTTTTTCCCTGAACCACCCATCCACATCCAAGCCAAAAAAATCCCATTATATATGGCTATGAAGTGTTTAGGTCATTTTGTTTTTCCACCATCATCAGGTCACAACGTTATGTCTGTTTTTGGAAACAAATATTCGCTTCTTTTTAGAGAAACTGTTCAACTGTGAGTCAAATGATTGTGCTGGGGACACAGAGAATGGGCAATTAAGGTATTTATTCAGGGAAAGTAGCTTGTCTCCAATTTGTGTACAGTTCCAGGCATAGTAAACAGAAAATGGCAAAGCATACACTGACATGCATATGAAACTAATTGGCCAGCTAATAGAAATCATTACATTCTTCTCTTATTCAAGTTAGGTGTCTGTAACTAAGCAACTGACACAAGGTGTGATGTCAGTGATCACTAAGAAATATGCTGGCATTTTTGGTATGTTCGAATATGAAACAGCCAAGAAAATCATTAGGACTGCTGAGGAATATAAATGTCATAGACTTACTGTATTAGAATATATTTTCAATTAACATTGCACACTACTACTCCACTTTCCCAAACAAGAAACCACAGAGTAATATATTTAAATAAATATTACAATAAAAACAAACACATGGTGGTTTAAGTGCCTTTTAAATGGCCATTGTACTTTTATTTGGGGATTACAATACACGTAACAGCATTTAAAATAATATTTTCAAAACAAACTCAGCAACTTGAACTCAAGATCACCTAATTTAGGCATAAAAGCTTAAAGAAAACCTTTCAGTAAGAGAATGGTTGGCCTGGTGGATGTTCTAATCTTCTGCTTTTAATATCTTTTAAATCAGTGACCTAAATTGAGTGTGCAGCTCAGATATTCAGCTAATTGCAGCACAGCTAGCTGCACTTTTGCTCAACTTGTGATGGAAGACCGGGGAGTTTTCTTCTCCCGTGTCCCGTTCTAAAAGGGAGACCCATGTTCACTGCAGGTCAAATGGAGAGGACTTGATTACACTTGTAATCTTTAAACTGGAAATTAAAGAGGAACTATACTCAAAATTAAAAAAACGAAACAAAAACACATTACCTTCAATCCCACATGGCAGTTCGATCACTCCGGGGGTGTCCAGCATCTGATCCCGCGTTATCTAGGTATCTGCCCAAGGGCCAGCCCTCCGGGCCCTGCCATCTTCTTCTTCTCTTGCAGGTTCTTCACCCTATGTCACCCGACCTAGGCCTGAGATGGGGTTACGTAGAATGAAAAAAAAAAATTGCCGATCTCACTGCGCATGCGTGAGATCCGCAAAAAGCCTCCTTCTGTGTATGACTGAAATGCTCGGCATGTGCAGAAGGAGCACCCAAGAGCCTCCCAGGATGCCTGATGTAGGTATGCTCCCATTCATTCTCAGCTGCCATTAAGGGGCGGTGCTGCACCCTTTTTTTTAAAAAAAAAAATGGGTGTTCCACCTAAAAAAAAAACAGAATTTTTACCTTACATAAAAGGGTTTTCTATCCTTTTATGTAAAGTGAAAATTCTGAGTTTAGGAACGCAGGCTCAAGAAACTTCCCGCAGCTTGTGTGTAGTGTGCAGGGAAAAAGGACTATTTACTTGCATGACAGAGGAGGGCTCACCATAGGAAAAAAGGAAGGTAAGACAGGAGTTCTGCTTTGAAACAAGTCTGTGCTTTGCCCATATAGAAGAAAGCTATTACTTTTTTTAAACCCTCCCCAGCACCCTCTTGGAGCAAATACTGACATTCGCTTTGCTCCACTGCCCCTAATTGCAGGGAACTGCAGGAAATATCTATGACATCCTGTTATGGAGGAGCATGTGGCTAACCCCATGTTGTAGTGCCGGATGAATTGCCACTGCACATTGGCTATCCTGTGAGGAGGGAGGGGCAAAAAATCAAGTTCAGTTCTTGGAGTATTTGCATATGAAGGTAACTCAGGTGCTGATCTGCAGGGATACTTTGCAGGACATGTGCCAAACTGCACAGACACCTGCATTTTGAGTATACCTGTAGTATTAAATCATTTCCCAAATAGTAGGTGTCTTTTATTGTTGTCTATTATTATCAGTTGTCTCTGATAGATTTCTCAACTTGACAACTTTTTCCTTAAAAAAGAATCTCCATTTTAAGTTGGGGCTCCTGGGAATCTATCTTTATTTTTTAATAAACCACACACAATTTTTTAGCAATGTTTCTTCCCTGCAGTGTGTATAAATCATGTGTCCACATTCCCTCTGCTTCTCTTTTCTAGTGGTCCACAGGTTGCTTCTTACAGGATGCCCACAGTTGTAACAACTTTTTTTTTATAATTTAAACAATGCCTACTAGTTTTCATCACTAAATATTGAAGCTGATGAAGTATAATTGTTGGTTTAGAACAGGCTGGACAGCAGCATCGAGAGTGGCTTAGTTGTTCTCACCTTTTTCCCACATGTACGCAGTACAAATTACTGTCCCAACGTCCCTATATCTTAAATACACGGAAGAGATAAGGAAGCTGGAGCTGTTATCTGGTCGCCAGAAGCTCAGGATGTTGGAGGTCACCTAATTCTAGGAGCTATGGTCCTGATTCCTTAAGCTATGCATACACTTAAGGCATCCGTAGCTTTACAGGTGACAATATTGATTGAAAGTTGAAAGGCCATATTAGCATTCTTTCAAAAATATCAACTTTTTAACCCCCCATCTATTATAAAGTTCCCCTTATACCTAATATAGCAGTTTCCTGGTGACATGATGTCCTTGTATGCTAGGCTATCAGCTGAGTGGTTTTCAATAGTGCAGAGAGGCATGATGACATTAAGTGGTCTTTAAAGTACTTTTTTTTTTTCAAAACATGAATCTAAGCTACAGATCTCAGCTTGAATGGAAAACAGTAATGAGATAAAATACTGTATATTCTTCATATTCTCCAGCCATCCTTTCATGACTTCATATAACGTTGAAGTATCCCTTCAAAGTACTGGAGATGGTTTCCATGCCCTGTGAACTTGATCCAAAACCAAAATACACTCTCTTGATTTGAGTTACTGTTTGAAATAATTTCATTTATTGCACTCAGAAAGATCAGATCTTTTCTCAGCCCGGTGTGAGAACTGCTTAAGTAAACATATCTTTGCAAAGAAAATGGTGTGAGATACTTGGTGATTTGAGGAATGTTTCAGTATAGGCCAAGTATTTCCTCTTGCCTTAGTAAGGGCGGAACTTGTAGATGAAATGTGGTGGAGAGTTTCTCGAACTCTTCCATGCTAGAGCTCTTGGGTGTGAACTGCTTTTTGTTAAAAAAAAAATATGTTTTTCATTGTATGCAATCCTTATTGTTGGCAAGAATAAAAGGGTGGGATACATTAACTCCAAACAGTATCACAATTTACTGGATGTTGGTCATATGATTTTTCTAAAAATGATTTAAAGAAGACGGAAAGGAAAGATAGAGAAATGGTTCCATAAACTGTTGCATAAAATACCCAAAGTCTATTTTATTGAATATTGTATATATCAATATAATCTACTGTGTAGAACAAAGTCACAAAGTCATTATCCCTGAACAAGCAGATGTGCTGGGCAGTCAATAGATGGAGATGAGCTTTGGATTTTCCATTACCATGGGTTTCCAGGGAATCCCTGGGGCTTGCCAAATACAAAACATTGGCCAAAAAATGTTCAGGTTTGCCACTTAAAATAAGAAACAGCCCATGATGTAATGCATAGTCTTTGCCCAAAGTCATTCGAGTCAGGCGGAGCCAATAATCTGTAGAAGTGAATAACGTAGCCTCCTATTTATTAAAGGGTGGGCCTAAAGCAACTATTTCTTTTTTATTTTGTGTCAATGTTAGGTAGAATTGACAATTCTGTATAGGACAGATATTGGGTAATATTAGTGTGTCTCAATCTTTAAAACAGGGGGGAACACTTGAAATAACTTTCAGGTTGTCAGGGAACCCCTTTAATAATTACTATATCGACAGCTCACACTACATTAGTGTGTCGGTCAATAGGAAGAATGGGCCTGATTTAATAAAGCTCTCCAAGGCTGGAGAGGATCCACTTTCATTAGTGATGCTGGGTGATCCAGCAAACGTGGAATGGATTTCCTCAAAGTCATTTGCTATTTGCTATGTTTGCCATGCATGATGAACGTGTATCCTCTCCAGACTTGGAAAGCTTTAATAAATCAGGCCAAATGCCTCCTAAATTGCTGGTCAGTGGGAAGAATATCAGCTTTACAGATAGCCAATAAGATCATTGGTGTCAGTGAGAGGAACACATTGCTTTTTGCAACCTCTGCAAAAACCCTGGTTGAGAAACACTGGGTTATACTGTGCTTTACCATTTAGCATAAGTGCACATTCTCCATGGCATTTCCCATCTTCCCATGCTTTTTTAATTTTACCATTACCAGGCACTGTGTACTGAGATAAAAAATCATTATTTTTCTTAATATTTAGCAAGCAGGAATATTTTCCATACTAATATGGTTTTGTTTATTATAGCAAAATGTCCAGAATTGAATTATAAGATTTGCCTCTCACAGACTTCAGTGGGATTTGAAGCAAAATCTGGAGTAAAATTTACAAAACCATTTGTGAACCGAACCCAGGCAGACTAATTCATCCCTATTACCAATGTATGCTCTTTGCTTGTTCTGTATTACAGTATGCTGCAGTGACGTGTGAGATAAATATGTCTCCAGCCTAATGACAGAATCCTGATCAGGTTTCTATTTTCATTTCAAGTGCAACTGCTGGATCAGCTTGTCTGACATGGTGGAAAGGATACATTCAATGAGCCCCTGCTTGGATAGGATGGAATGCAGACACGTTGTATAAATACAGCTGATGACATGACTTGGTATTATCCCTAATGGGTCACGTGTTGAAAGATGCACCATATGGCTTGAAAACTTTAATCTTTTCTACCTAACCTAAGTAAATAGATCTGTCTTTTTTTGACAGCCATAAATTACTGTATGGAAACAGAATCAAAGGAAGCCGTAAATGGACGGGAATAAATGAGTGTACATGTTCAGAGGGATGAAGATGTTGGATGAGTGACCTTTGTATTATTCAGTGTCTCTGACACATTTTCTGTGAGGTTTTACTTTACATTTGGGTTGCAAATGTGAGACGCTATTATCATTATAAATTTGCAAACTGTTTGTTATTTTACAACAGACACGCATATAAAGTATATCAATAAAAACTTTATCTTTTTTTTTTTCTTCGTATTTGTCATGTGTTATTTTGCAGCTGAAACTCTTCCAGTACATTTGTAATTTCAGTTGCTATCAAGACCATTGAGTGTTACCAGGTGTTATGGCAAAGGCTTATCAATTGCTGGATGATGTACATCCCGGATGCTAGATCTACTTCAGGGGTTATAAATAAGTGTTGTTTTAAAGTAGGTAAGTATGTCGTTTTGTTTTCAGTTCAACTTTTCTATGGTGTGTGAGTACTGTCCCTATTTATATTTACCTATTTATGGGAATAGGTAAGATGTAGGTAAGAGGCACTTGGCCATGAACAAGAGGCTTGACCAGGGTAGCTCGGACCTTCTAACTAGCCCAGCCCCCTCTAGCAACACTACCTTTTTCTTAACCCCTTAAAAGCTCCGGGCTAGGCCTAGCACCCGGTCATGTAGGCCCTGCGCCTAATTCTTACGGCTACGTGCCTCTCTTTCTGACTCCATCAAAAGCCCTGGATCAAATCTATACATATTTTGGGGAACCAAATGTGGAGAAGAGCCCCTGTCCTGCAAAAATGACACTGTCCATGTTGGGGAAATGTAACCTGGCATGGTACAGAAAGAAGGGAAGGTTCATGTTTGCAGCCTTCCTTTTTTCAGGTCACCCATGTTTTATGCCTGGATTAGGGATTAGTTGTAAAGGATACCCTGGGCCTTTTCTTATTTAGCAAATAGTAATAATAACTAACACCATTTATAACTTGGCATCACTCATATACTTTATTTAAAGGATTTGTTCGTTTTCAATATTCCCATCAACATAAAAAGACCCTCTCCCTGCTGAACAATAATGTATAGGTTGTTTTATTTCCTATGCTACATGTTCCCCATGGCAGTGCTTAAATCCCCATGCATTATTTTACAGATTAAAGAATAATATTAACCCTTTGCACATTATTTGGTCAAATAAGATTTCCCGACTTGCAAACATACAAATAAGCAGCAACGTTTTTGCCAAAAAAATGTCCTTTACCATACTTGTTTCCTTGCTCAACAATAGTAAACCAGTAGAATTATTAGTTTGCATTAAATTTGTGACTGATAGCAGTCAAAAACCAGAGAATTACAATACAGTGGTACCTCGGTACAAGTCCGCTTTAGAATAAGTCCAACTTGGTATAAATCCTGTTAGGACAAGGAAAATCTTGCTTGGCATACAACCTTTGCTTGGTATACAACCTTTGTGCTAGAACTTGTATGGGTAAAATGAGTCACAACACCGCGCTACCCTTATTTACTTCTCTCGAGACAAAGCCACGACTGCCCAGGAGCGTCAGTACGCCAGTTACTACCATTCAGTGAACAACCCGCGCTATAACTCTCTGTGAATTACATAACATCTCCTTCACCTCCCTTCTCAGCACCATCCTAGTAGGCACTCAATTCTTCTCAGCAAGGTAAAGTGAGGTTGAAATTTCATTTATTTCCTCTAATTGCTTTTGTATTTATGTATTTTAGTATTAAGCAGTGTTTAAAATATTTTATACAACCCTATCAATGTATAATATGCCAATAACAATAGGATTTTTTTTCATGGGAACGGATTATTCATTTTCCATTTATTTCCATTGGGAAAAATTTGTTTGGTATACCTGTTTGGTATCCAGTCCAAGGATCTGGAATGAATTAAGGATTTATACCAAGGTACCACTGTATTATATTGTGTCCTAATTAGTGTTGGTGTTCGAATTCTGGTTGTCCTTATATTCGACCCGAATATGGCTGTTCAAATTCAGATTGACCTGACCCGAAAAATACGGCATTCGACTTTGCAAATTCGTGTTTAAAAAATGTGTTAAAAAAAGAGGCTTTAATGTTAAAGTAATTTATTGAATGTTTGTGATTTGTGTAACTAACTTTTATTTTTTAATAGGTTATCACAGCTGTGGGAATCCTTCTGTCAGTGTGGGATCCCCAAGCACTAGAGGTTAAATGGGGACAAGTCTCCC